>NW_009223018.1:2458-4553 GCF_000690835.1 Fulmarus glacialis | reverse complement strand
GGGGGCTGAGGACGGAGCAAGCGGCTGCCCGGGCCGGGGCAAGGCTGGGGGGGAGCTGCCGGGCACCGGTTCGGAGCCGGGCACCGCAGCCCGCTCCAGAAGCAGGAGCCCTACGGCCCTGGGGCTGTGTGCGGGAGCTGGGGAGAGGAGAACTGGAAAGCCTGAAATTCAGTTGCCACCTTCTCTTGAGCGTACAGGTATTTCTCCTGCGGCACAGCTCGCCCTCCCCTCCCACGGCAGATCCATCAGGTGCCTGCTTCGAGTGCCGGCTTGCATGACTTTTCTAAATAGCTTCTTTTTCGCAGTTCCCCAAAAGATAAATGTGTTTCCCTAAACTCTCTGCAGCATGAAAATCTAATTTAAGGTTTACTAAAGTTTCTGAAGACTCAGCAATCTTCCTTAAAAGCCTTCCAAAATCTCAGCAAGGTGGGAGTGTGCTTCATCCTGTAGCACAAAAAAGTAAGTGGAGAAAGACGCGAAGCGGGACAGAAATGGAAGGCAGGCAGTGCTAAGGCAATGTGTACCCTTTAATTACACCCTGCTTCTCCCAGCTCACGCTCTTTAATTAATTCCTTCGCTGGGTGCTGCTTGCAGTGTGAGAAGTGTTGAGCGAGGTCGGAGGGGTGCGTTAGCAGCGTGTTTCACAAGCAAAGACATTTGGGAAGGGTTGCTGTGACGGTGGCTGAAAGCACGAGCATCGCTGCCGGGTAGGTGAACCTCCCGCCGGAGCCGGGACCATCCTGCTGGGCTGAGCATCCCGGAGCTGAGCCCTGCTCCGGGCTGGGCTTTCACCTCCTCCTTTGGGTGAGCTAATGCCAGGTGAGGCTTTAGTTGAGGAATCTTAAGAGTCTAACCCTGGGCAGATGCACGGGCTGGCACGAGGCCCTTTCTGTGATGCTGGCTCTGAAATGAGATTGCAATGCAGGGGGAAAAATAAGGTCACATTTTTCTTGTAGTTAATTCGGAGCAAATTCTGCCTGTGGAGGCTGCCTGTTGATTTTTAGAAAATATTGAGACAGCTTCCAACAAGGCGATTAGCCCAGACTCCAAGGAAACGAGCAGCAGGATGAAACCAGCCACCCCAAACCCCAAAACCCAATTCAATGTAAAAAAGCACAGAAGAAACTTTCCCAAACAAGCAGTTCCTGCAGCCACCGGCGGGATGCTCTGCGCTCGCAATTGGGTACAAAACCAGAATTTTTAGAAAATATTGAGACAGCTTCCAACAAGGCGATTAGCCCAGACTCCAAGGAAACGAGCAGCAGGATGAAACCAGCCACCCCAAACCCCAAAACCCAATTCAATGTAAAAAGGCCCAGAAGAAACTTTCCCAAACAAGCAGTTCCTGCAGCCACCGGCGGGATGCTCTGCGCTCGCAATTGGGTACAAAACCAGACGTTTTGTGAGCAGAAAGGGGTCGGCTGCTGCCGTTGCCCCTTGGTGCTTTGCCCTGGAGAAAAGCTTTTGCAAACACAGCATGTAAGAGAGCCCCAACCCCAAACGTTCGCTGGCCCGGGACGACGGCGAAGGGATGCGACTTGCGGCCAGGTACTCGCAGCGTGCAGGGCTGAGCGTTTGCTGGTCGCTCGAGCGCCAAACCCGACCCACGTGCCAGACCTCCATGTGGCACCGTCCTTGCCAGGAGCAAGCCAGAGACAATAAAATTGTACTGGCAGGAGGCGAAGCTTTGGCTTTTCAGCAGCTTTTCCTGCAGAGGTGACACATCTGCTGGCAATGGTGTTATCGGGTGGTGGATTCTGCATCAGCAAATAACCCAGCAATAATCACACCTTGCTAGGCTCCGGGATGCGATGGAAATGGAGCCAAATCCAGTTTTAATACAGAAATTCCTCTGTTGAAGGTGAGGATATCCAGCTGGGATTTTTGCTTTCCGGGTCGGGAAAACGGGTTGAGGGGCGAGGGGCTGGCGCGGCAGGTCTGCTGCCACTGCTGGGCTGAGTCGTGGGGGGGACGCGTTTATAAACAGCGAATTGGGATAGACAAGAGAAAGATGATGACTTGGTAAGGGGAAAAGTAATGATTATAAAAAATCTTTCTCTAGTGCATTTTTCTTCCAAAATCCTCCTGTCGGCTT
>NW_009223018.1:751-2415 GCF_000690835.1 Fulmarus glacialis | reverse complement strand
CGCTTTCTGGAGTGATTTTTTTTTTAATCGGGGTGGAGCAGCGGGTGTTGTGCTGTGCCGCAGCCCCGGCAGCTGCCCGGCCACTTTGGGTGCGGGTGCCCACCACCCCCCACCCCGGCTGCCCGGGGGCGGGCGCGGGAGGGGGGTTCGTGTGCTGCCTTCCCCCTCCCGGCTGGGATCTGACAGCGCATCTCGCTTTGCTGATTGCATCTGACGCTTTAGAGATCACCTTGCTGAGCAAAAACTCACCTCCCTGGCTGGTTTTTGCAATTCTCGAGGAAAAAAATACCCCAAGGATTCCCCACCCACGTGGTCCCAATGATGCTCGCTGGTCCCGATCCCAGGCCCCTTGGGTCCCCCCCGCTGGGGTCTGGGAGCACAGGGGGAGACAGGCAGATCCAGGGCAGGCATACCCAGTCTTGCATATATTTACTACTTATATTGAAAGAGATAAAATGCTCCTTATTCTTACATGAGCCATTGCCAGCTCGGGCTGCTCTCCATGTGCCCAAACCTTGAGTATTTTGCCTCTCCGTTACGCTTTGCTGCTCGGTGAGGCACGGTTCGTGTTGTAAGGTCATGGTCGCCTAAATTCGAGAGGATGTGCAGTCCATCAAGCGCATAAATAATCCCTTTTCTTCTCACCTGTGCTGGGGACCTGTATGCATACTTAAGCAAAAAAAAAAAATCACTTTGGGATAAACAATCTCAACACGTTTTTCAGTAGAAATGCATTTTAATGTATTCCTATAAAAATAACACTTCTGAAGCTTTAGCATGGAAATCGGGCTTCAGCTGGATTTTTTTTCATCTGCATAAAGAAGCTTAATGATAAGCTGAAACCTATTTTCGTTTTTATTTTTATTGTGCAGGACCAGAGCATTTTATTCCAGCGACAAGAGAAAGCACCCTTCCCGAGGCCTCTCCCCAGGGAGGCGTAGCAGGGGCAGGCGGGGGCTGCCCGCGGGGGGCTTTGGGCTCGGCGGGTGCTGCTGTCGCCTGATGATTGCCCTTACAGAGAGCAGAAGTAAATGCAAAGTTAGTTAGAAATATGTGTGTTCTTTGCTCCTGTTTCATTTCGGTAGCGTTAGCTGCGTTATGCATTTCTGACCTGTGGAAACTGGGGTTTTCCAGAGCTTGGGCTATTCTGCAGGAAATCAAGAGTTTCAGTTTAAATACACAGTAAACACGCATCTTTAAAAATGAGTTTATTTGTACCCAAAGAAACATGATGTATAAAAACCCGATGAACCTTGTTTGAGGGATAGAGCAAGCTTCTCCCTTCGGGGCCGTCTCTTCTTGGTTTGTTTTTGACCAGGGACTGATCAAAGCCGCTCGAGCGTTAGCAGTGGGCACGCTCTTTGCTTTCTGACTCCCGCTCAAGGTTCATCTTCCACGCTCGCTGTGAGCCATGAGCTAACCGACACTGTTTTAAGGACGATGTGGGAGCGCGTGTGTATCTGTTGCACCAGGCCAAGTGCAAGGGGGCAGGGGGGGAGCACTTAATTTTCCCCCTCTCAGCAGCATCAGAGCCCGACCCCTCCTGGCACGGCGCTCTCTCCTCCGTCTTGCCCAAATTGCATTAAATTTTCCAGCTCAGGGCCTGAAGCCCTCTGCCCTCCTTATGGAGGGACAAGATAAGGCAGAATTTGAAATTCTGGAGG
>NW_009223018.1:0-289 GCF_000690835.1 Fulmarus glacialis | reverse complement strand
AGCCACGTGAGCTTTGACCCATCTATTAAATGAGTAACAGGTAATTTCATACGTAGCTGGCGTGTAGGTCTTGAAAAGGGCGGGGAGAAGTTGTGCTGTAGATCAAAGTGATGTCGTGACAAGCTGGCAAAAGGCAGAGGTAATGTCACAGCCGCCTCTTCTGCGTCGCAGCATCGCTTTCCACGGGGTGTTCTGTGAGGTCAGATAAGTAGGGCAGGAGCGACGTCTGCCAGGGTGAGTACGTGCTGTCTGATCAGCTTCCCCAGCTCACCGCCGTCTCTTTCTTCCA
>NW_009223017.1:61744-62264 GCF_000690835.1 Fulmarus glacialis | reverse complement strand
CTCCATCTGCCGCTCCCGTAATGAGCCGAGCCGGCCTCTGGCACAAGCCAGCTCTCCTTCCCCTATTCACCCGCATCCCCCTTTCAGCGTCCTATTGTTCTTCCCTAATGGCCTTACAATAGGCCTGCCTGTTGCCTTTACAGCCGCAGTGAGGGGCCAACCGGGGAAAGCCTTAATCTCTGCTTCAAATTAAAGGGACTCCTCTGAATTAATAATGTTGCCAGGAATGCACTGCCTGATACGAGGGGATGTATAGCACTCTTCAGCCCTCAGCAGCTGTGATTAGCTGGGGCTTGAAGTGTCCTGTCACAATATTTCATCCCGCTCCCCCGCCGCCCCTTCCCCTTCGGCAGGGTTGCCACATGGCCCGTTTTGTGCTGCCTTTTCAAGCCCTGCGCCAATCATGCGGCAAAGATGCCCCAGATAAGGTGACAGATGGGGCCGGGGTAGTTTGCGGCTAGACTGGGGCCTGGGGCACTCGCTGATGGCTCAATTCGCCACAGATTACCATACGGCGGGG
>NW_009223017.1:20937-61696 GCF_000690835.1 Fulmarus glacialis | reverse complement strand
ACCTCCGCACCGGGCAGGGGAGCCCACCTGTATCCCAGCCCTCTCTGCACGGGGCGATGCCGACGGCTTCGCAGTTGGAGGTGCTTTGCTCTCCTCCCCAACCTGAAGGGCTGGCTAAAAGCCGTGGGAAGGGAATCTGTGTTGTGGCACAAAGAGAAGCCCCTGACAGCGATCCTCGGCGGTGCTGCGAAGAACAGCCCGTCCAGTGGGGCTGCAGTTTGGCTCTGGTGCGCTTGGTCGGTTTGCAGATGTGCCAGGAAAAACACGTCCTTGTTACAGGGGCACGGGTGTCCCCAGGCCTAAGCAATGACAGGATCCTCCTAGCAATGAAGATAAAGGCAGTGCCAGCCTGACAACCTCCTTCCAGCCAGGGAATTTTTCTTTCCAGTAACAGGAGAGACAGCTATAAATGAAAGAAGAGAATAGCTCTGTGTTTCGCCTGGTAATGTTCCAGCATGAGGACAGAAAGGTCACTGCCAAATTTCTTTCAGATAGGTTAATCAAGGCATACTGTTGAGAGGCAGCACATCAGAAAATGGAAATCTTCTAAACTGGGCGATTCCAAAGTCTGTGTTGGAAGATGCCTGAAAAAGAGAAACCCTGCAGTGTCCCCTCCTGTGGCACTGCAGCTAGCACTAACCTTGCACAAGGTCCAGTTCTGTCCTTGGTGCAAAACCAAGCTCCTCCGCAGCCTGCCAGTCACTGCTCGGGACACCACCAGGGCCCCGCCACCCTGCCTGCCCAAGTGTCCCTTTGCCGATCACACACATGGTAAATTTTCCTCCCTGAGAAGTGTGAGAGGCTGCTCCATTTTTTGTGTTTGCCCAGTGTTAGAGGCCACAGCTCCCACTTGGGCCGCTAAGATGTCTCCTGCCTTTGCTGGATACCTGGACTGCTTCGACAAAGGCTGCTGCTGCTACCAGGAGGGATAACAAATCACCTAATAATAGTATCTCTTAATACTTCTGCATACTATTCCTCCTCCATAAATCTCACAGAACTTTGCACCAAAAATGCAGGCTTCCTGGCCCAGTTTGCGTATGGGGAAAGTGAGTCATGGGCCAGCAGAACCAGCAATAAAAGGGCAGGTCTTGCAGGCCACTGTTGAGGCACACGCTTGCTAAACCCTTATGAGTGTTAAAGTTCTATCCATTTTCTTTCTACCTGAAGCCTACTATTTCTATTTTGAGACACCTGTTTTTGACTGCATGTTGCTTCCTGCCTGTGTCCTTGGTGGCTCTGCACGGGGGTAAGTCAGGATGGCATTTGTGTTTGCCTAAGTGATAGCAAAACACATCCCTTTGTGATTTCTCTGAGTACTTCAGGAAAACTCTGACTGCATCCAAATGATTAATGCCGACATTCCCCACGCAAAGCAAGCTACCATTTATCAAAGATCCTGGTTCATCGCTACAAGGTTATTAGGATCCCCGAGGTGTCTGCGTGTGTGTAGGTCTCTGCGATGTGGCATCTCCTTTGTTGGTTCAACCCATTGCTTTCTACAGATTTGCTAATCTTGAAAGCACTGACACGCTGCTGTGTCAGATCCGCTCACAGCCGAGGCACGTGGCCTCCGTCCAGCATGCAAATGCGTGGAAATGTTTTTGCCCTCTGGCCAGGAGTGCTCTATCAAGCAGCCTGATGCCCACAGTGCGCTCAGCAGGTGCTAAGCACGGGGCAGGTGTACCATATGCCATATGGTCCACTTAGCGTAGCGTGTCTTTTAAATCCTTTAAACTACAGGCCAGGTGAGATAAAGCAAGTAAAAACACATGTACGGAGCAAGCTGGGGAATATACACCAATAACACAGAAGTTGTTCCTTATCACGTAAAATGACTGACAGTGGTCAGTAAACTCAGAATTGTCCGCCTGACTGCAAAAAGCTTATGGCGTTGAGAGGTTTGGGAGGGAGGCTTGTTTGTTCCATTGCTTAGAGAGGAAACTATGCAACAGACCTCTGTAAAAGCAACAGATGAGACAGTCACTTTTTAAATGCTTTGTCTTTGGGAACCACTGCATGTAGGAATCAATCAAATTCCCATTTAATGATTAGCCAGAAGGCTGGTGAGAGAAATACATGCATACTTTAAAATAATCTACATGGGAAAAGGAAATGAAACAGTTTTAAATCTATGAGGTTTTTACATATCCTCACCACAAGACATGAGTTTGCAAAGTGAGTTTCCTTAAGAAACTCCTCTGTGTTCTGGCAGGCGCTAACGTGGAGCAAAGAGGTATGATTTTTGCACCATGGTACATGAGAAGAGGCAAGCACGTTTACATGAGTAATTGGGGTCTGTAGCTACTGTTTGCAAGCTCACTTGGGGCAACTGCACTGGCAAATGGGTGTGGTGTTGTGCAATTTATCATTTGTGTGCACACTTGCCATTGTTGCAGGTACAAATTTGGCATGCAAATGTGCATATGTTTGCGCACATGCAATTATGCCTTACATTTTTCTGGTCTTAAATAACCACCTTTTTCTTCATCTTGATGTGAAGCGACTGTCCCTTGCACATTAATGTAGGGAGATCACCAGCCCAGCCGCACGTACTCGTGTCCGTCCTCGCTTTTCTTTAAAATGCTGGCCCCCCTCACCACCCGGGGAAAAAGGTAAAATCGTGATGTATAGGTCTTTTCTCCCACTCCAGATTGTTTACGCTGCTCTGCCTCCAGGACAAAACTTTCAAACGACTGGTGTGTAAAAGAAGGGAATGCGCGAACCACGCGCCGGGCTACTGGAAGTTTGTCCCTTTCATACCCTGTAATTTTGCAGGGGATTGTTTCAGCAGCGAAGGTATAATGCAGCTATCCGGGGAGCCCTGCCCTTTGAAGCCGGGCGTTTTGTTCTGAAATCAGCCAAAGTTCAAGCTCATACGTGTGCGGAGCCGCGGCGGGGGAAGGCAGGGGAGGGTTTTCCGACAATGCCGCATTTCAGAGCACGTGCTGCCAACTGTTGCCAAAGGCACATATATGTAGATATTACTTCTCCTCAGCCCCGGCACTGCCTTCCTCATTGTTCGGTGTGGGCAGGCGGCAGGCCCCAGCTGACAGCTGTGCATTGCGTGTATCGCTAACAGCTGCCTTTTCCTGGGGGGAAATTAAAAGATTAGGGGGATGTGGGCACGTGCTGGCTTCTGGAGATGGAGACAATGCTTGATTTAGGGTGGAACTTGTCTGCAGTGGCCGACAAAGGAGGTAGGCTGGAGGGAGGCGAAGGGTCAGAGGGGCTCTTGCTTTGGGGGAGACAAAAGGAGGGAGGAAGGAGAGGAGGAGGAGGAGAAGTGAAAAGCTGCTGCGGCAGGGCTCTGAAAAGGCCGCCTCGGTCCAGCAACAGCTGCTCCCGCACAAGAAATTTGAGACGGTCCTTTCACAAACACAACGGCTGGCAGAAGAATAGGGAGGCCACACTTCACCAAAAATGAATCGTTTGCAATTGAAAAGGGGGACTGAGCGCTCCTAGTGTTTTTAAAGGTCTGCACCTAGAGGACTAAGAAATGATTAGTCAAAGTACATCACAGAACAGGAGAAAAGTGTGCCGCAGACCAGAGGGGTAACTAAATCCCTGCACTGCTGTTAAAAGTTTATGTAACAGCTATTCTCCACAACAAGCGATACAGAAGAAAGCATCCACATATGTATGTGTGTACGTATAGATCTACTGTGGCGTTTTGCCAGACTGCTGGCCTCGAGCTGAAATCTAGTTTGTTGGTACAGTTGGAGCAGTTTGTTTGAAATTATGATGAGTTGCACTTGCTTGAGAAATGACAAGACTGCTCACATCAGAAGTCAGCAGAGCCGTGCTGAGTGTGCTGGTGATCTGCTCCCCCCTGAAATCACTGCCCCACACACTGCTTGTCAAAATCCCCGCCAGGGAGGGCTACTCAACGATTTTATTAATACTTCTCTCTTGGGAAAAAAAAAAAAGTCACACAGGGACTGGAGATGAGTTCACACAGGAAAGGCCTCTTAGAGCATCACCCCTGTTCCTTCCCAAGGCTGAGGTATAGTCAGTCTGCGTTAGATATTAACATTAATAAATGACAAATAAATATGAGTGTAGTTCTTTTCCAGAAGGTCCCAGCTAGTCAGTAAAAATTGGCAGATAGATACCCATACAGTGAGGTTTACCATCACCCTCCTCCCCCGGGCTGCTTTTGGGCTGGACGGTGCTTGAATGCCACTTTGAAATCTGCAAGTGTATGTTTACTGAACTTTTGGGCACTGTGGTGCAGAGCCTCTTTTAAGGTAAATCTCTGCAGTGACACTAAAGTTTTCTGCAACACAGTCAGCAGGCTTTGCACAATTCAGTGGCAAAACTGCTACGGGGTTGACTTCGTGATGGATCGTGTTGTGGTCAAAGAAGGAATTAACTGAAGCAGATTATGCTGCATATGAGAGACGGGAATTTGAAGAATGTAGGCCAAACAGAAAAAGGACAAAAATGGTAGGGGATTTATGGTGCTTCATACTCTTAAGATGACTTTGCAAATTGACAAAAGCAGTAGGAAAAAAGACAGCGTAGAAGCGGCTGATGATGACCCTTTAGTCATTGGAACAACTTGAGGTAGCTGAGGTAATTTACTTGAAGAAGTCTGTGGCACTTTGAGTACGAAAGAGTGGCTGAACTGGTGGGATCCCAGTTCGTGGCCCGTGTTCACGGGCTGGTTGCTGACAGGGGCAGCTCCTTGGCTCTGGGTTGTGCCACGCGCAGAGGAAGGTTTGGCTCCCTGGACAGCCCACCCTGCCCCAACAGTCATTTTCTGCCCTCTTTGGGGAGGAGGACACTGGGTGAGATGCAGACTGGTTTGAACTGGTTGGATCACACTGATATAAAATGCCCCTTTTAATAGTGGATGTTGGATTATCATGAATGTGATATTGTGTGACATCTTCAAGGCAGACATTTTTGTAGTTACCATTTAGAACAGGATTCCAGTCCTGCCTGGATTGTATGGAAAGTACTGGCATAGGGGTAAGTATCCTGTATATCACGTCAAAAAATGCTATGTATCAGGATAAAAATGTCTTTTTGTTTCATGGGGTTACTGGCACCTTTTTTCTTATTAAATAGAAGCATTAGTTTTATTTACAGCATACATTTAAGCTGCTGTAGTTGCATTTTAGACTTTTTCCGGTTTTCTGAAAATATTCAATACAGGTCAACTCAATAAAAACACATACATTTGTTTTCACTAGCATTATGCCATTTTTTCTGAATAATTTTGAACTCGTCCAAAGGTAAAAAGTTGGATTGGTGCTAAAATATCAGAGGAACCATATTCTGCTTAAGCATTATGCTCTTCTTCCCAGAAAACAAGGACAGAAGTTTGCATGATAAAACAATATGGGACCGTGTCTGAAAAATGTAATATAGAGTATAGACAAAATGTGCTAAGGATGAAAAAATGATGCACGGAGAAATACTGTTAATGTAAGGATATACATTTTGATCTCGTTTGAACTGGATATGCAAGAATGTCCTTTGATAATTATATAGCACAGGCTTCTCTTTGGCCAAAAAATTACAGCTGGTGAGACACCAGTGATGGTAGTGGAAACAATCCAATGTAAAACAGGTGTAAAATGATAGTCTGGACCATAGTCACTGTGCAGTAAAACTTGAATCACTCTTGGGCATACTACACAGGTGTCAAATTAATCCCTGAGAGTTTGCCAAAATCACAAGTATGTCAGATTATTGTCATAGAGGGCATAATCTGTAGTTTCAAACAAACAAACAAAAGTAGTTAAAGAAGTTTCAATAGTTCAAGAAATTACAAGGTTAATCTTCATGATGTTAACCTAGGAAAATACTGAGCTTACCAGTTGTCTCAGTGTCCTGTCTAGCCAGCAAGGGCTGGGGCTGTGCTGTGCTCTCCCTGGTGTTTACACAGTGTTCACGTGCTAGCCCGTTCAAAGTACGGACAGGCAACTTCTCAAAAGCTTCAAGCAGTGGCCGGTCTTCTGCAAAGCATTAGGAAGAGCAAAAAGACCTGCATAAATACCACAAGCTGCAGAAAGGACAGGGGACTGAGGATATGGTGCCTTGTGAAAACGATCTGATTTAGCAGTGAATGTCAAAAACCGCAGTTCACCTAGCAGTTTGTTCTGACCCGAAGAGGGACTCCTGTCTGGCACCTTGTGTCCCAGCCACATCAGCTCTATTTAGTCACAGCAAAATAACCCAAAACCCTAAGTGAAGAATTTGCTGAGAATAGCATGGAGAATAACAAACATTCCTGGTATTTATGAGGTCTCTCTTTTGCCATTTAGAAAGGAAAAAGTGTTAATACAACTGTTTTTAAACAGGAAGAGTAGGTGGTGATACCACTTCATAAGGCAGCATCTTTTCACTGCTAACTTACTGGATTTTATGAGACAATATAATTCATACTGCACAACTTGAAACTGTTCCCTTTGTACAATGTGGAGGAGCATGAAGCGCAAGCCCAAGGCCAACTTCGGAACAACTTGTTTTTGAAACGGCAACGAGGTGGATGGCTGTGCTTACCATCCATCTGTATACAACACATCAAGTTACACCCTCAGTACCAGCATCCCATTCAGGAGGGAAAGAAGGTGAGAAGTGAAAAAATGGAGACTAATTCATTAATGCTTTAGAATGTGTGACTATTAAGTATTCTTTTTAGAAGAAGAACAGTGTCCAAGATGAGAGTTTTCAAGTTGGGGACTGGAACCGATATACACGCTGTGCAGTTAGGTTTTGTGGCCCATCTCCAGAAGTGTGTTCAGCTACTTAACTTTCTTTGAAATACTAGTCTTAACTCCCTAGATGACTTCTTTTATTTGTTCCCAGGGCTGACCATCATGCTATGATGATCTGCAACAGAACCTCTGTTCTGATCTCTTCAAATGTACTATTGAACCCTTAACATTTTTTTTCCATCTCTAATGGTACTCATACACTCCATGCACATTAGCTTCAGATTTAAGGAGTCTGAAGTGAAAACTGCAATCACCATACAATTTTTCCTCCATATACTATTATGTGAAAAAGGTAGGGAAGGCTTTGTTTAATGTGAAGTTAATTTTCCTGTGAACTATGTTTACTCATTAGTAGATGACATTACTGCATTACTGCTACAAAAAGCCAAAGTCCTGGTAATTAAGAGCAGACAGGTCTTTACAATGTGCTGCAGAGACAGCAGCAATTCATCAGTGACATTTGCAAATTGTGGCACTGTGTGCTCCTTGCACAAAAGGCACAGCTGCCTGCAGATAACATCAGTTCAGCAGCGATGGGGTCCCATTTGTTTTCCCTCTGCCACTTGCTGTCTCATTTGGGGAGCAGGTGAAAATCAGCTGGCTCAATCTGCTTGACCTCCGGGGCTGGTCTTTTGGGAGGCACAGCTCACAGGGCTGAGCAGCAATGCACTTGTTTGCCTTGCTGATTTGGGCAAGCTTAGCCCAAAGGGTATTGCTCCTCACCTACATTTTAGCTCCAAGCTCTGGAGAGCTGTGGGGAAATAATTGCACACACATGTACAGACCTTTCAGGGGAGTCCCATTGATTCACGTTATTCATGCTTGCAAATGTTTGCAGCCCTGGGCTGAGCATTTGTTAGGGCTAGGGCCGCAAACACTATATCCTTCAATGGTGGCTGCCAAGGCAGTGAGAATTACTTAATGGGTGGTCTTCCCTGGCTTTTGCGTCTTAATAGAAGTCATGTAATGTGATAGTGTGCGTCATTACGTGGATTTCCCCCGGTACTGTGTGGGTAGTTATGATGGCCACATCTACGAAGATCCTTCCATGCTACCCTTGTTCTTTCCAGCTTGAGGATAACATGGGAAGTCAGAAAGGAGGAATGTGGTAAGAATGCAAGTTGCAATGTGTGTGTTATTGGCAGTGAGCATTATTCTGTTCTCCAGCTGGATTTGTTTGTGTTTGGGATGGCATGTTGTACAGCAGGGGTTGTCCTCGTGACATGAAAGCAGCAAATGTTTGACGCAATCTGTGCAGAACAGAAAGTCCCAACCTTACAGCAAATCTAGTCTGGTGCTACATTGAGTGCAGAAGGGTAGGTGGCAAGATGAAGGGTAGGTGGCAAGACTTCTTATCTGCAGTGTTAATTACACATGCATGGCCATGTGTGATGAACGGCATCAGACTGGTGTCCATTCTTCCACAGGGAGGGAACAGATGGTGAGTGGGGACCCTGGGAGCAGGTGAGCACATTCCCCCCATGCTGAGTCTACTGGATGCTGAGAAGATGTATGTTACTTGACATCAAATGTTACTATGCATTTTAACACTGGTAGCTTCTTTCTTTAAATGTCTGGAAGCCAGAGTTTGGTCTGGGGCCAGAGCAAACCGGCCCTGAGGGCACGATGCTGCCTACCAGAGCTTGGTACCCACAGTACAGCGCAGGGCACAGGGTGAAGGCTGGCACAGGGAGCCCCAGTCCCGCGGCCGCCCGCCACACTGTCGCAGTGCACGCTTGTAAAATGCAAACATAGTCAAGTGCTTCTGATTGTGCAGTACAGTATCCTGTGCTTTGAACACCCACTGTCAGTAATACTTTGTGAATGACTCCAGAGGAGCTCCGGTGACTCAGTTTCAGTGGAAACTAGCTAGCTAACTGTTGTAACTATGATAAGCATCATTACATGTGTAGTATCTGCTTGAACTTGCCACAGGTAGAACTACCCACCTCTACTCAATCATGGATAAGGGAAGAAAACCCCTCAGAGAGAAAACAGTGAACAGCACGCAGCCTGTAAAAACCAAATGCCAGTTATAACATATGCACAGCTACTGTGCGTGAAAGTGATAAATCATTCTGGGTGAGGCACGCATTAAGCTCTGTGCGAGTTTCCCGACAAAAAAAACCCTGTTACTATATGATCATGGAAGAAAAAAAAGCCTGTATTCAATGCCAAGGTCTAAAGAACTAAGTTTTCTACTTCTGGATCATATAGCATAGGTTTATATGTCTTATGGCAACGTGAGAATAACCTCTGGGCACTCTGCCTTTCAGTCAGGAAAAAAGCAGGCCCTGGATTGCCTTATTTCTTTGTTCCCAAATATAGCAAACGCATGTTGCTTGAGGGCACTGGCTTTGTGTTGGCAGCTATTCCCCAGGTGACATTTGTGCCATGCTTTTGTCAAAGAACTGAAAGTGTGCAAATACTGTTTTGAAATCTCTCACATTTTCAAGGAGGAGATGTAATTGCTTTGAGTAATTGCAGGCATGAATTATGTCTGAGCTCTGGAGACACTCTAGATGGGAGGAAAACCGTGCTCTCTGCCTGGGAGAAACGCCACTGGAGTAAGCAAATAGGTTTCTTGGTAGTTACCCTAGTCTCAGACCTCCCATTGCATACTTAGGCTGAGCCACTGACCGGGGATGCCCGCGATGGCATGGTTCACAGCGTGGAACTTAAAGACACCCTGGGGATGCCCCCGACAGCGTGGTGAACTGAAAGACACATTAATTTTGTCAGTGTGAGGAGGAACTCCCAGGCTGTGACGGGAAATGATCAGCCCACAAGGCCGATCCTGGAGATAGCGAAAGCAAAAGTATTTAAAGAGAGCTCTAGAAACTCAAAAGCTGATAGAACGTCACCTTGCAAAAAGTCTTACCCATGGCAATCCCTGTAAATAATGCTTATTGTTTAATAGAAGATGGTTACAATTAATATTTGAATTTTAATGTTGAAAAATACAATATCTCAACTTAAAGAGTAGCACTAATACATGTGACAGTCCATATGCATCCATTTAGAGCTGTAAGTTTGTTTTTATTTCAGCCTAAACTGAGCCACATTTTAGTTTCTTCTAAAAATAGATGTATTTTTCTAGTAATGCCTAACCTCCTGTCCCTATGTATTTGGTGATAGCAGTATTGTACCCCATGCTTATTGTATTACAGCAAGCCAATGTGGTAGCTCAATGAAACTCATTTGAAAAATTAACAGTCTTTCTGAAGCTGATTTGAAAAGTTAACAAGTTTTCCCTCAGGTGTCTATATCAGAACCTTTAGGAAATTTGTGTGTCCGAAATTTGTGTGTCCAAAATTTACCATGACGTTTACAGATATAAAAAGTTGTATGTGAGACACACCATGGACCTGCACTGCTTGGGTTTTGAATAAGGGATTTTAAGAGGAGTAGGAAAAAAGCGGTTTACAGTTGTGATAAAGAAAAGAACTGTGTAATCTGCAGCTCTCGAATGTGGACCAAATGTACTGGGAAACACCAAACAACTGGTTGTCATCATTCCCTTGTGCTGGAGAAAGGGAGTTGGCGTGGCACATGTCCTCTGCGTCCTCTAAAATGCATCGGGATCCTTTCTTTTGTGAGTCTGAACAACGCAAGGCTTCGGGTGAACTGCGTGTGCTGCGGCCAGCAACCGAGTTAGCTCCACATACAGCTGCTGGAAAATCCTGATTTCTCTCCCGAGTTAAATTTGACTCCTTGGGTGAGCCTGAGCGCTTGGCATGGGCTCAAGGAACTTCCCATAGGAAGGTACAAACTCCTGCCTGGGTGCTGCCAGGCTGGGGGCTTGCCCAGGATTTTCTAACTTCGTTTCCTGTGAGTGCGTGTCCTAATAAATACATACACATGTGCACATCCTGATTTCCTCCCCTGCCCCGGGTCAATTTTTAGAGGGAAATACTGACAATGTCTTTGTAAGCATCAAAATTAAGGGTTTTCATCCTGCAAGCCTGCTTTCATTTCTCCAGAAACCAGGGTAAAAAAACCCCAAACAAACCAAACCAGTACAGAGCTCTCCCAACCTGTGCAACGCTTGGAATGAAATTTCTCTCCTTGCTGGTTTTGTCAAAGGCAAGAATTTTGTCTGCGTTGTCCCAACTCTGCTGCAATGTTGGTTTTTGCCTCTTCCCCCGCCCCCACCCTCCCCCGGAAACTTAAGCACAACTGGGAAAAAACGTACATTACTGCGTGAATTGAGGGTAAGTGGAGGAGAGGAGAAGGGAGGATGGGGAAAGTGCGGAAGACAAGACACAAACTCTGGGCTGGGCAGTTTGGGCCCGCCACTGGTCATCCCGTCATTTGCAGTGGGCCCCAGTGACGAAGCGTGTCGGCTGCATTTCACATTTTATGGGTCGGCAACAGTTTTGTCTCATGCCTATTCTTGCACGTCACGCTGGCGCAGTTGGACTCTAAATGCTAGCTTTTTTGTTTCTAATGTTATTGACGTATGTATACATGCAGACAGAGTTTATATGTATTTAGTAAGGTGGTGCCTGCAGCTGAGCGGAGGAAGGAAGGAGGAAGGTCTTGTGGTTATGGCACTCCACTGACGCTCGGAAGAGACCTGCTTTGCTGCTGCTCGAGCTTACGCGCCACGCTGCCTCCCTGGCTCCGATTCAGCAGAGCTCTTACAAATGCCCTTTGCCTACAGTGTGTGCTGGCTTGTACCTCTGTTCTGCAGAAATGCTTCAGCCTGCTGCTGAGATTAGCCTAATGAGAATTGCGGCTAACGAGGCCGGAGCTGCCCTGCTGCCCCGTGGCTGTGGTGGCAGTCCCGGCTCTAGCCGGGAGGAAGGAAGGGTAATGCAGGCCGTTGTGAGGATGGGGGGTGCATAGCCTGAAGCGCTGTCATGATGCCTGTGAACACCCTGGAGGAGTGGAAGAACAGAAAGTCTGGAAAAACAGTGGTGGTGGGGAAGAGAGATTGCATGCCTACGCTTGGTAAAGTGCTTGGGGAATGTCAGGTGCAGAAGCTGCAACATTATCTGAATACAACCACATAAATACATTATGCATTAAACCACCATGAGCTATGATTTATCATTAATTACCATTACAGACCACTTAGCCAACTTCACTTCACTGTTAGCAATCTTTGTTTTAAGAATGAATCTGGGAATTCCCTCTTTTCCCCAGAGCTGTACCAACATTTTTTTCAGCAGCTCAGCGTGTCCCTCCTTCAGTTGCTCCATGTACTTTTCCGTGAACTTGAAAGTCTTGCTTGGCGATAGCTCTGTCTGGTTGAGCAAGGTAGCTCTCTAGAGCCTCAGGCCTTGCGACGGTAGAGGTTTGCAGTTTGTTGGGTGGTGCTTTCTATGATGGGTTGCATTAGCTGCTGCTGTAGCGCACCGCACCCTGTCTAATCCAGTGGGGACGGTCAAAGCTGGGGGCCTCGAACAGCGGCTTCCGACACTGCAGCAGTTTCTGTGTTACTCAGGACGCAAACGATATCACATTAATTTGTGCACATCAGAAAGTGCAGCTTGGGTTCTCACTAGGCAGTGGGTGCAAGCCTGCCCCATTGCTGGGGGTCAGCATATTGATGTTTCTGTTCCCAATTATTTTCTACAATTGGAAGACATGCTATTTTTTAGCAGTTTTAGCCCTCTTTAAGTATGAGTAACACCAATTCTCACCAGGCTCTGCTGGGATTTCCAGATTAGCATTAATACTTTTCTCAGGGGGTGCTGTTTTCCAGGGTGGGTGGGGAAAGATCTGTTAGTGCAGAGTTTTTCTTAGTCACTTTTGGGAGGCAGGATTGAAACTAGGTGAAGGTTCGTGCTTGGACCAAAACCCTGTGGCTGGAGCTCCTCTCTCGCGGTGTCAATGCAGATGAGTCATCCCCGCGGTGGTGCATCGCCTGCCGTCAGGGTATCGGGAGGGATCTTGGATGCACTCAGATTTACTGACAGATGGACCTGAATCCTGCCCCACGTAGACAAGAGAGGAGTTTTTAGCCACCCTGCTGGTCCCCTGAAGAGGAGAACCAGTTGCAGGGAAAACTGGGCATGCCAAGAAGCTTCTGCTGGCCAAGGGCTGAGCCCTGGGATGGGGGCTGCAGAGCACGGCAAGGAGCGCATCTGCCCCGCGGGGCAGGCACGGGCAGCTTGTGCCTCCTTTTTGCAAGGGCTGTGAGTTAGAGCAGCAGGACCCAAAAAGCAATGGTTTGGTCTGGGCTGCATTTGCTTCTGGAAAGATGCTCAGAGCTGTGAGTCAGAGAACTACAAACTTGGTCTGGATTTTAAAGCAGTTTGTGTCGTGCGTAGCGATACTGTTCCCAAACACTTTGTGTTTAGCTATGGTGAACTGACTAGAAAACCGAAGAAAGGCTTGAAGAGAGGGACTGCAAGAGGAAGGAGTAGTGAGGGATGGTGGGTTTACCCTAACAAGGCAAGGGCAAAGGCAGGCACATTGGTCAAAAAGCAAATGCATGGAGTACCAGTGGAGCAGCTGTGGGCGCGCACAAACAACGAGACTTTTCCATGTCTAATGTGGACAACGTAGAAATTTCCCTCTTTTCACTGCTCCATTTACTACTCCTGAGCCTTCCCATTTCTGCAGTGAGCTCAAAAGCAGTGTGAGGGTGGTGGCCAGTACTGTCCCCACGAAGGGGATCACAGTGGGAGATGGAGAAGGGACAGCCTCCAGGGCAAAACACAAAACTTGAGCTTTAATAGTAGAAAGGTGGAGGCCATGGGTGGATAAAAGGAGTTGCATAAGATAGAAGGGTGTCATGCTGTTAGGTGGTGGGTAAGGAGCAGCTGTCTCCTCCTGTAGAGGGAAGCATAGGGGATGTGGTCATCAGAGTGGCCAGAGAGGCCCACGATGGAGATGGGGAAAGAGGAGGGTCTGGATGACAGGCTTAGCAGCAGAGCAATGGAGAGGTCCTTGCATTTACCTGTTAAGGTTAGAGCAGTGGCCAGACCCCTCAGGGAAGACCATTAGAGAGAGGTTTGGAAAGGAAGGGTGAGGCAGGTTAATGAGTCATCACCGCATCAGCGATGAGAGATGACAGCAAAGCTTTCCTAATCCCACACAAACAGCATTTGCCATGACCTTGGTGTCTCCCCTCCTGGCTGGGGCTGCCCCACTGCTGCGGGGAGCTGGTGCCTAGGGTGGCTGTGCGCCTGGGGCTGAGTGGAGGGAGGAAGCTCCTGACCATCTGTCTGTCCATCCCGAAGCATCTCATGCTCGCTTCCATGGCGTGAGGAGGTTGAACGTGCAGTGTAGATGCGATGCACTGGGGAGGGAAGGGCTGCGGCCGGGGCCGGGGCCAGCCGGGGAGCCCCAACCTCTCCCAGCCTCTACCCTGGCCTCTGTATATCTTTTCTTTTTTTTTTTTTTTTTGTTATAATTCTATCAAGCAATTCATATGAATGGTAGGGTGGCGTAGTCTCCAGTTTATCCTTCAGAGAAAGATCTGCTTTATACCAGCAAGGCAGTTTGATAACCTCAAGGCATCCTCCACGCAAGCCTTGGGCTCTGCACATTCCTGTGAAAATAAAACAATGAGGGGAAGGCTGCGTGTGGGGTAAAGTAACAGGCTATGTTCAGAGTTGCTGAAAGCAGCTTCACTGGCAGCAGAAACATTGTAAAGTTTTCTGCAGTTTATGGCTGTTCATGAGTTAATGCAATAGTACACTTTTTTTAAAGCAGATGAGGACAAACTTGTTTAATTTCCAGTGTATAGATTGCTTTGGCAGCTGTCATGTGCCCCAGGGCAGCAGGGTGACTTGAACGTCAGGCACAGCCCTCTGTTAGCTGATATATTAATCATAAATTAGCCTCAAGAAAGAAGAGTGTGGTTGGCAAGGAATGGCCCCAGTTTGGTCACATCCTCATTTTACCAGTTCACCAGCACCAGTATGAGCTCAGGAGGACATTAGTAAAGCAGGCAGCCTCCTCTGCTTTGTGCCCCAAAATGTTAGTTCATCAAGAACATTTTTTAAGCAAAATGCCTGTTCGAGTCAGACCTCCAACAGCCAGGCATTCATCATCTAGGTTTCCCCTGTAGTACTATTAGTTATTGCTGGAAACACTAGCGATTTAATAATAAATAAAGGTCCCTGTGATCAAGTTCTAAAAAGCACTGTAATTTTCTCCAGAATACTCGGATGAAATATTATTTTCCATCAACAGGCTCCTACCTTTTCAAAGTTAGTATGTCTTCATCTTCCCTGTTTCCACATAATAAAGCTGTACAAATAAACAAATGCTGCATGCATAGGTATGCTTGACTGTAGCCAATATTTTACAAAGTCACTATAGACTTACAATAACACAAATAAACTTCTACTGTTATGCAAACGATGACTTGATGAAACATTTAGGAGTGAACTGAATGTTCAGTACCAAGAAATGTCGGTCAAAGAACTGATTTTAAGACATAGTTTCTTATGTAATTACTTTAATAAGAGTCAACTACGAGTTCCAGCTGAGGACTAAGCTTTTATCCACACTAGACAACACTGGAGTATTGTCTTCAGTATTAAAGGGCGCTCAGTTCAGTGATGCAAAATATTCCAGATGTGCTAAAGGTCATTTCAAGCTGCTTTGTTCAAGATTCAGGCTTACCTTAAAATGTATCTACCTGGGAGGCTTAACTGTAATTCAGAGCAAAACCAATAAAAATTCCTAGGAGACCAGGTGAGTGATGATTCGAAGAGGTTAATTAATATTTCTTTAGAAGGACACTTTTTCCCCCTGCAGTGGTAGAGTAGAAGGCTACCAATGTGGAATCATGGACTTCATTATTCTGTGGAAACTCCAGTCATCACCCATTAAAAAAGAAAGGTGCTCTGTGGTAGTACTGAGGTTGAATTTGGAATAAATAATTTTTTTTTTTTTTTTTGAAGAGATCTCAAAAGCTACCAGGTGTGTCCTTGCATGAGGTTTTAAATACTGCATTTCAGAGAAAATTGAAAAATATCAATAACAGGGCTCCCATTTCCATTCTTTGAACACCTGCTAATGGTTTGAGGTAACAGTTCACTTACATGAATCATAGGAGCGCACATCTCTCAAGCTGTTGTTACAGGTTGTTTACAGACCTGGCCATAACTGCAGCATAGATTTGCACCCTCTTCTTCCCTTAAAGCTGTCTATACAGTCCAGAGATCGGGGAAGTAGCTTATTTAAATGAAAGCTTAGCTTCCAGAGCAGAATATGTTGTCTATTAGAAAATCATCACCAGTGTTTTTCCAGTGAATTAGTTTACTGCAGGCCTTAGGAATGTGCAGATATGTGGAAGCAAAATTCACATGTGCCTTTGTTTTGACCAACAAAGGCATCATGACCCGCTTCTCTTCTGCAAAAACATTCCAAAATCCGTAACAGCGGAGTAAACGGAAGAGGTATTAACCCCGTGTTTTTTTTTTTTAACTCTTGCAGTGCATAGATCTGTGTTGCAAGTGTGATATTATTGCTAAAACTCTTGCAAGAATTCCTGATCTAGGTCAGGTTCGAAGTAGCGTGCTGCATTAAAGCTTTTTATTCTCTTCTCCACTCACGTATTTTTCCATGCAACTCCCCTTCACTTTGTTTTGTAGGCTTTGTACAGTGGTACCTGCACTACTTTCCATCTGAGGTGGGTGATGCCATACTTGGCCTTTATCTACTCTGTTCAAATGCCTCGATAATATGATATGAAGATATTGTTAGGCATTGCCTGGGAAGTTGTTCCATGACTCTTTTCCAGATTTATTCACAAGTATGTCACAGATACCCCAAATGATTACATAGTTGATTTCAAGTAAATGCACAATTACGGTTCTAATATAATTGTTAGATTATAATAGTTGATTATCAGTGAGGAGTTAGTTTATAAAGAAAATCTGCCTGGCTTTATGGTTACACTCCACCTTTGGATTCAGATTTTGACTGTGAGACGGAGAGGTTAAATGCTCAGAGACCTGCTGAAATATGATTTGCTACGTAATGGTACAAATGGTACAATGGTACAAAATTAACTTTGCGATCACAAGTTAAACTGCTGTTGTATCAATAGCAGTGCTCTTGATCCTACTTCTGGATACAGACTGGGGGATAGTTTCTCCCACTCAGTGTTGTGGAGTTGGGTCAGAAGTGGTGTGTTTTGCTGGCAGAGCTCCAGGTGAACCTCTCTGCCAGTTTTCAGGGTCTGCTTCTGGAGCAGTACGAGAGCAGTATTTTAATCCCACTTTCCTGCTCTTCTCGATGCCCAGTCAAAATTCTGACATACTTTACCATTCATGCATGTGATTCTCTCACATGTAGTTATATAAATACCATTTTTCTGCGCTTGACTTTTCACACAGCTGTAGAAAAGCGTGGGGACAAAATGTGTTAGCCACTCAGCATCCCTGTAAAATCTCAATTTTCTTTAACCGTCATTTTATCTTTGAGCACGTGTCTGCTCTTTTCTGTTCGTTCACCTGTGTTGCTCCAGAGCGAGGATGACCAGCAGAAGCACTGCTGTGTTCCAGCACCTGCGGGTTTCCTGGGAGTTTTCATTTCCTTTACATTAAGTTTTTCTCCTGGAACTGAAAATGTACAGGTTGGTCTTTCTTATTTATTTGCAGCCCATTTCTACTTGCATTTCAAGAAATAGGGAAGCAGTGCTCAGAAATCACAAGAAATCACCAGAAAAAAAGATCACTTCTGATTTTGCTTCATCTGAGAGAATTTAAATTGCATGCAATATATTGCTGCAGAGCTTAATTTTTATGCATATTAAGCCCAAAATCTGTGGGTTGTTTTTTTAGGGCCTGGCTCTCTGTAACACCAGAAGCATGCTTATGTGCACAGTGGGTGCATGTCCCTGGTGCAGCCTCCCTGGCTGCAGCTGGAGGTTACAGGGACTCCCTAGTAGGTGTTCCGGTGGTAAGGGCCATCATCCTTGGGATGCTCAGGTGCTGGGATGCTTTGCTATGACCCCCAGTTTCCTGGGTAGCTAGTGGAGAAGCTGATGTGAAAAGCAGTAGTGCGCTGCTGGCAGCCAGGGTCCCTGCAAAAGAGAAGTTAAGAACTTTCAGTGAAGTATCTTCCCACAGACAGATAATTTTTTGTTGCCTGATTGTTGCAAAACAGTCCCTGCCTGCTTGCAAAAACAGCTTGTAGTGTATAGGGTGGAAGTGTTTGACCTTGGATAAGATCTGCAGGGCCTGGAATGCGGTGCCTTGCTTAATGTACTAATTGTTTCTTTAATGTCCTGAAGAAAAGAAGTACCTGTGTTTGCTTGGGGCTGCTGAGGGTTCCTGTTAATTTATGCCTACCAGCCACACTGTGAGAGAGCCTGCTGACATCTTCAGCTATTAAAGTATAATATTTTCAAAGGCCAAAAGTGTGGCAGCTTTAACTCAGGTTTCACTAGAGAGAAGTATTACAAACCCTTATGTGAAGGGCAAAGGTTTCCAATCAGAAAGGAAAGAAGGAAGGGAACAATTTAAAAATAATGTCTCCTGTAAGGGTAGGAAAAAGAAATAATCAGCTCTTAACTCAATGTACTCGTTAGAAATGATAAATAACACTAATGAGAAAATAAAAGGTGCATCATATAGTGGATCATATAACTCCTGCCAACAGATGGCTTGGTCATGCCTATTCCCTCTGCTCGAGTGGTCTGTCTGGGAATAGTTTACTTGCTGGTAAGCGAACTTAAGCAGGAGAAGTGAACTGTCTTGTGAAAGCAAATGTGCTCAGCTCCTTCTCTAGGACATGCTTGAGTTTTGTGCTACATTTCAGTTTTAGTGCAAGAAAGAGAGCCAAAGACGTAGCATTGATGAAACACTGTATCCCACCTCAGCATTAAAACCTATAATGGAGGGGACTGATAATCTGTTCTCGTCCTTCGCTTTGCTCTTAAAGGGATCATAAAGGTTAGTTTGGGAGATCGTTCTGGGGTAGGGGACAGAGGGATCTGAAGCCCCTGCGAGGACAGGCAACAGCAGAGAAGGGCTGCAGATGACAGCCCGTCCCTTCTTGGAGGCATCGGTGTGAGGGTGCTCTTCCCAGCACTTGGCCGCTGGAAAGGACTTCCAGCAGTGGCTGCTACAGCAGTAGCGTTTTGCAGATTTTGGCAGTCTCTTGGCGTAGGAGGCCCGGGTAAGATTCACTTCAACAGCTAGTGTGCGTACCCGCTAGCACAGACACAGGCCCCAGCAATTTCTGTTTCTGCCTTTGCCAAGGTCCCTGCGTGCCTGACCCTGCTTTTCCATGCCTTCCTTGATTGGCTCTGCTGCTGAGGCTTTTCTCAGCTCTTTCACCAGCTAGTCAGACTTTCAACTTGTTCTGTAACCAGCCTTTGAGATCTGCCTGAAAAAATACCTATAGGCATCTTGGGATTTTTTATAGCACAAAGAGAGGGAGAAGCCGACCCACAACTGGAGAGAATGAGCATAGTTCCCTTGGTTCGAGTGGACTTTGATGCTAGCTGAAGAAGCTCCTTGGCATTTTCTCCCCAAACGAGTTCCTCTCTCTGTACTTCTTGTTCATGCCAAGCAATGGGCAAGTGCCACGGACAAGGAGACTGAGGGTAAAAGCGGTGCTGGTGCTGAATTGTGCCCTGAGGGAGTGCGGCACACCGCCTGCGTCTGAGGTAGCAGCTCTCCCTAGGGTACTTCTCCTGAGGAAAAAGGACTTCAGCTTCCCACCTGTAAACTTGCGTAAGTGCTGGTTTCCCACACAAAAGGAAATGCACAAAATGAAGAAACCTCTGGCCTGGTGGCTGGGGAAGAGCAGGAAGTGGTGTTGGTAGAAACCTGATGAGAGATAACAGCAGAGGAGCAGAGAGCTTGAGATAAGCGTATTCAGCTGGTTTTACCATTGAGCCGAGCAGAACGGCATCTCGCTGGGGCGCTTCTCATGCTGCGCTCATCTCTGTAGTATCCGTGTGCTTCTCTTTGCCCTTTCTGCGGGCTTGTGAAAAGGAGAGTTGTGCTATGTTTATTAGTGTTGACTGAATGTGAAAGGAAAGAAGCGCGTTAGATCTTTCCGGGGTTACTTGCCTGCACCGGGGGCTTGTGTAAACTCGGTAGTACTACTGCAATGAACCGTGCTGTACTCTGCAGCTGTTTCCACGCTGGGCACAATTTATGCAGACCAGATAGAAAGTTGTGTTTTGTGTTAATCACTGACTTGTGAAGTGCATTTGGCCAGGGGATTTTCTTTTTTTTTTTTTTTCCCCCAAGCTGAAAATAGCTGTGGCTATATTAGGGCTGTGTAAACTTTCTCAGATTTCTCTGTTCTGTAAAAATCAATTCCTTTGGCTCGTGTGTCCGCAGCTGTTAGGAAGGCACTCTTTGCCATGGATTTAGTGGTTTGCTTGAATAAACCGGCAGGGCAGGACACAGCAGTGCTTTACAGAACATGAATGCTGTGGAGGAGGAGAGAAGAGAGGAGTAAAGATGCAAGATTTCCAGAAGTGGCCTTCCTGCATAGAGCTACCATCCCCAGGGAGCAGGACCAAATGCGTCTGTAGGTTCAGGCTGGCAGTCTTACAGTATGTGCTTTGCTTTGCTGACAGGCAGTTTTAAAAACTGTAGCACGGGACATTGCACAGTCTCTGCTTATAACTTGTTGGGAACAGATTTTATGTTTTTTTCTTACTAACTCTGCTGTTCACCCAGACTTGCTCCGTAAAAATCAGGGACATGCCACAATCTGATCCAAAGCTGGAGGAGCATCTGAGCTCGGATACAGAAGCAAAACCTTCAAAAATGTTGCTTGGGACACAGAGACTGAAAATCCAAGCCAGACATAATTTTCTATATAAAATTTCTGCAGACCCTGAAGGATTTAGCGTAGATTGATAATTTCTGTTTGTGTGACATGTGAGTTTGAGCTCAAATAAATTGTTTTCAAACAACCCCAAAAAGTTAAGACAAACACAGTTTTAAGTAAACAATTCGTCTATTCCATTTTTTCCTATTCCACACACAAATACTGGAGCGAAGGTTACAAAATCGCTCAGAACATACCAGACAATCATAATTTAATCACAGTGGAATAGCTGGGCAGAGGCATTCATCAGTTAAACAAATCAAACAGCACTTTCACTTGCACATCCAAATAAAAATGTTATAGGTCCAGAGATCTGGTCTGAAGGACAGAAATAGCAGATTTTTGTACAAATGAGCAAAACAAGTCCAAACTCCCCAGTAAAATTCAGAGATTGTAGAAACAAACACACAAATAGTTTCAGTACTATGTTATTTTTCCATTTTCTTCATTATAAACATAGTTATCATGCTTGACTTTACGTAACTAACGGGTAGCTGCATTTGTTTTTCTCAAATAGGTTTCTTTTCAGTATGACCTGATGCACTGTGTAATTCAACAAAACAACATTTTTTCTTCTTCAGATTCCCCCCTGCACCTTTTCTTCCGGTTTGAGAAATTAAAATCTGGGAAAAATTCAGGTAACTTATTCTGGGGAGAAGCAGTTTCTGCGAAGTCACTTATTATGATCCCTGGTAGAACGTAGTTCCGGTAATAATTTGATTGGGTCTCCCACTAGGGTGTAGTGGTTACTCTAATGACATTTTCAAAACATAACTGGTGCAAACCCTACCTGCTATGAAGACGATCTTCTTTCAGGACATGCAGTGCCTTTGGCATTCATTAATACGCATTTGCACTTGCAGATGAAATGTTTAAATGCTTGATGGTAGCCCTGTCTATATTTAGGGTAGGGTTTGTGGCTGCATATTTTGCATGTAAATGAGTTGTGGATATTTGCAGTTAAAAAAAAAGTCTCTGGATAGTGCTTTTCTCATCAGTTAAAATACTGATTTTATATTGGGCTGAGAGCATTTTCAAATGTCTTTTCGTGCTGTATCTTAACTGACTTTCTCTCTCCCCCATCGTGGTGACATTTGATAGACACAAACCATCCAGACGGTGTAGAGTACTTGGCGAGAGGTTTTAGGGATCTGCAGGGGAACATGCTGAGATGACATCTTTCTGTGTGGGTGGTACTGTGGGCTTTTTCCCTGGATAGCGAGCGGACTGGGGGGCAGGTGGTGCGGCCGGCAGCACGGCTGGGGGCACGCACCGCTCCCTCCCGTGGGTGCTCCTGCTCCGGGTGCTGTGCCAGCCCACTGTCCTGCTCAGCGAGCAGCTTGGCATCCCATCCTGCGTGCCCTGTCCCGGGGAAGCAGTGCACAGTTCATGCCATTCCCGAAGCTTCAGGCACCCCTCCTACCCTTTCGTGCTTCAGATGCCCTGGGAAAAGCCAGAGCTTTGAACATGTGGTTCAAAGTCCTTGGGACTGAGAAGCAAGACCTGCTGCCGCGACACAGTTTGAAGAATGCTGTCTTCCATGATTGTTTCTTTCCTAGGGGCTCTTCTAGGGGGTTGTCTCAATTTTAATTGATTTCCCTCAACTGTCTTGAAGTTTTATAAACCACCATTAGTAAATCCTCTCATCCTGGCAGTCAGTAATATTGCAGCAGAAGAAACTGTGATGGTGAGGTGAAGTGACTTGCCCAAGGTTACAAAGCCAGTGTCAGGCCTGGCTCTGTGTGAATTTGGCTTCTGCAAACTGCCTTTCCCGGGGAGGACGGCCAAGCTGAGATGGCATCTGTGTGTTAAGGATTACGTTACTTTTCCAGCAGCAGGGCTGGGACCTGGGCTGCGTATGTCCCAGTGATACACTGTGTTTCAGTCCCATTTTGCCATGGGCTAGGTTTCTTTACTAACATGCCCACCTCTGTTCTGATAGACATTTCTTTTAAATCAAAACAAGGAAGAAGAATGAGGTTCTTCTCATGACATGATGAAGCAAGTTTTAAATCTCTGCAGAAAATGCCTTGCGCCTCAAACGCTAAAGATACTTTATTTTGCGGCTGTATCAAGAGATTAGAGCAAATGTTTTCTGGGAATAAATGCCTACTTAAGTGTTGCGTTTCACTTGGAACCTGCAAGTCCTCTTTGACTATTTTACTTTTTGTCTTCTGATCTGGGAAATGTTATTTCTCAGTGGTATAAACTGCAGTTGCATGAAAGTCCCTGGAGAGATGTTGACTTACATTTATTGAAGGTATCTGGATTGAAATTTGTAGAGTTGCTGAAAGCATGGCTTGTTTTATTCTGTTGTGGTCTATATTGAAAAGATTTGCCTGGATAGCTATATTTGCAGATTCCCTTTATTGAGTATATGTTTAAAGGTACATTATTTGTATAGCTTAAATGGGAAAAAACCCCTACAGTGGCCAGGCACTTTTCTGGCATCCTCTAACTGTAACAAAGCAAGTCTTTTCCTGTTACAGGGTCGTCATCGCAAATCACTCCCCTTGCTGACATGATGGCACTGGCAAAAGTTTTGATGCACAGTGTAGACCTGGCCTTTGTTTCCCTCACTCGCTGTCTGTGTGAAGCAGTAGATCAGCTCATATCACAGTGAAGCCAGTCAGACCCTAGCTCTGGCAGCTGTCAGATTTCTGCTAGTTTTACTGGATCCAGCTGTCAGATAAAGGCAATTAATTATTCTTAAGTGGTTAAATGACAACCGTGGTCATTTGTCCCACCTGCTGCATAAAGTTTTATGTTTCAGAAAAATAATTTAATTCTTTTTTTTTCCATACAGCATACACAAATCTGGGCTGGGAAGTACTGCTATGCTGTGTATTCGCCACAGTACTGGTGGTGCAATGATCTTAAGGAACCCTTACTGGCAAGATCATGTCGTGGAAGAAAGAAAAAGTTAGGTGGGGATGCCTTAGCTTATTTGTTATTTTCTAATATAGGCATAGAAAATTACGTCTGAAATCTGCCTTGAACATGAAAAGCGTAGTCTTTTCAGAAAATATCTGGGGGACCAGATCCCCTAGCCCATTGTTGGATCAGGGACAGCAAGTCTAATACGATTCAAGCACATTTTATGGGGACTTTTGTGAAAGGTGAAAATGATGGACAGAGGTTTTCTGTCGTGCATTGCAGATAGCTGAATACTTGAGGATTGTTTAAAATCTTCCCCTCAGAGATGACACTGCATTTGAGATTCTCTGTCTGCTGCTTCTGCTTGAAGGTACCTGTTCACATCTGTTTTCTTTCTCCATGACACAGACATCTGTATTTAAGAAAGAGCTTTTGCTTTGGGCCGGGTTAGAGCTCAAAGTTTTTTTCTAACACCTGAAATGTAATCCATTTGCTTTTAGCCAGCAGACGAATCCTGCTGCCCACTGGGTAGAGGTAACGGTAATGAACCTTACTGTAGGAAATGGGTGGCCGTGGTGGTGCCAGACAGTTTGTGCTCTTGCCCTTTTTTAAAATACCAATTCCAAGTAGCTTCCTGCTGCCTCCTTTGTTTTCTGAACCCTGACATGGGGTTCAATATGCGGTATTTTCTCTTATCAGAGGTTGTTTAAAAGTCTCACTCTCTACAGGAATAGAGTGAAATAGGATCTCTTCCTGTGGACCTGTCAGTATTTGATAGGTTTTGTACCTGGGAGCTCTGCTGCTTTGGAGGAGTGCAGCTGAGAGCTGGCTTGGGCTCTGAGGGAACTTCTCCACCCTTGCTTGCAGAAAGAGCTGAGGGAGACTGTGCTCCTTGCTGGGGCATCTCAAACAGGGCAGGGGATGAGACTCCTCTCCTCCTTGCATGCAGCCCTCTGAAGAAGGTAGAGGGCTGTTGTCTTCCTAGTACTGTTCTATTGCTGTGAGATCTTGATACGGGGGAAGGGAAGGAGAAGGGAAGCTTAAGAAATAATAATAATAAAAAAATCCCTCAAAACCCCCTAATCTTTCTCTTTTAATGTTATTAAAAATCTCATGGTTTTAGTTTATTTCCTGCTTTTTGGGAAATGACTGGTGTTCTGATGCTTATGGCTCTTGGTACTGTTACTGTATGGCTTCTAGTATTTCTTATGGTATGCAATAAATCATTTATAATGATCACATTTTCAGTTTTAGTTCTCTTCTTCTTTCTACACTGATTCATGAACCTACTTGTACTTGTTGTATGTTATATTTCAGGTCTTTTCCAGAAGTATCTGCATACGCTTCAATACATGGGCTAGGTTATGTCCCGGTGGCACTGAAGTAAAAACGAATTTGCTGCTACTTCCCCTCCAAGCAGAACAGAAGGAGACCTGTGGTCATACTGTCCTCCTTGTTCCTATATTAGGGGAAAAAAAGTCGTTTTTAGCTTCCAGAGGAGGCAGTTTAAAATACAATGTGTGTAATTAAGATCGCAATGAATCAGCCCTGAAGGCCGTGATTCAGCTGCGATGCCCTGTGCCTTGCCGAGTGGAGTCTGATGCTCTAGCTAGTCCTTTCCCTTGCTGCCAAACCGTGCTCACATGGAGGTGAGGGAGTGCATAGCTATGCGCGCTGGCTGCATCTATATTTGTAAGCTATACAGTGTAAGGAATGTTCCCAGGCGCTGGAACCCGACTATACTCTTAAACTGTTAAGACAGTCCCACGTGCAGTTTCAGCCCCTGCCAGCTGGTGCTTTCCTAGGCAATTGCCAGGCACTTATTTGGAAGTTAGCTCGGGCCAGGGCCCACATCCAGCAGGCGGTTGTTTGCATCCAGCCATCCTCTTCTGGAAAGAAGGGAGGTTTAACAGTATGGATCCAGGCTACTCCGTGCCAGCTGCCCTCCATGCCAAAGATCGGCCATTCACATGCTCATTTACTCGAGTAGCTGCGGCTACCGTCTTTTGCCCTTTCCTGATGGTCGGGGAGGACAGACAAGCAGGCAGAGCGAGTCAGGAGGTCTGATGCCTCCTCCTGTAGCATATTCCTTGGCAGGAATGGATGCACCGCAGCCCTCTAATTAGTCAGTGAGATTAAGGAAAAGCTGCTTAACTTCCTCATAAAATAAAAAAGCCAACTTTAAGCATAAACGGCAGGCGGGAATAGGGAAGTGTTTGTTGCCTTTGCCACGGGGCCTGGTGGGGCACAGCAGAAGCAGGAGATGCCCTGCGGAGGGGCAGCCCCATGGGGCTTGTTCCGCAGGGAATAAGGCAGGCGGGATAATTGCCTTAGAGCGGACTATTGCCGTGATGGACATCCAGCAGCGGGAATGGGAACGTCAGGGAGTTTTAATAGCATGACTACCCATCGCCAGCGTTTCCCATGCCTGTGCTGCCTGGCTCCCTGCGTGCGGAGGGACCGACTGTCTTTCCTCCTTGGGCTCCTCCGCCGCCGATTTGTTGACAGTAGTCTCTGATGGGTGCATTACACAATGCAGCCGTAGTCAGTCTATCTGCTTTAATTAATGTTGCTGCAGGCCATCTTCCTGTGTCCTCTTCTGAACAGGTTAACCACGCTGTTCCCCATGGGTGAAATGGCTTTCTTCTGCATTTTCTCTTGCTCCCTCGGCAGGGGAGGGAGGATCTATGCATGCACCAAATTCCCATCGTTTCCGAATGAAATGTGAGCGTTGGTGAAAACCCTCTGCCTTGTAGATGTTCATTGTTCAGGGGTAAATACATGAAAGTACTGAAGGACTAAATGGCACAGTCCTTCGGTTTGGATGGTTTTTATTTGTGTCCTGTCCGTTACGGAGCGTAAAACTGGTGTAATAACGAAAGGAGTGACATCAAGAGTAATGCAGCAATGAACGGTATGCCTCGTGGTTAGAACTCAATTTACAATATTTGCATTTTGTTTGAGAGACTATGAAAAAAAAAGCAGAAGACTGCTTTGGGTATTCCACTACTACTTGGAAAATGAACAACCTTCTCACTTCCTACCCAAAACAAACACACAAAATACCTGCAAAAAATGAAGGGGTTTTCTGTGAGATGCATGTTTGTGCCAGTCTAACCTTTTGGAGGTTGAGCTATTTAAGTCGAACTGCTTTTGGCAGTATCAGAACTATGTACATAAATGACAGGAAAAAAAATATCCTGAGTTGAATTTTTACTTTTATAACATTTGTAAACACAAGTAATAGTTTGAGTTGCAAAGCTTTTGCAGTTGTCAGCTGTTCGTTCCCCAGTACATAAATCCTATCATAATTAGAGACGTCTATTTAACACATCATGATTTTTTATCTCAAGTAAACCTTAACGTAAGTGTAAAATCTTGTTTTTCTGTCATACTTTGTTCCAGGAACATATTCTTCATAGAAGAACACGTTCCTCATAATCAGTTGGTTACTCACTGTTTGTGATAGTGTTTCAGTGTGCTTAGAAATGGGGTAAAGCATCAGTAAGTTTTCACAGAACTTGATTTAAAAAAAAAACCCCTCTGTTAGAAAAATGTACCTAATATACTAATAGACTTTTTACAGTGGGTGATTGTTTCTTCTGTTTTGTCACCGTTATCTGAATTTTCCTACCTATAGAAATAGTCAATCTGCTGCAAGTTAGAGAACATCAGAAATAAACTCTGCTAGAAACAATAGCCTGTGAACAGATTCCTTCTTAGGAAGGAGGGGAATGTGGATCTTCTCCCATATGGACTGAAGGAGGGTACTTTCCAACTCACTGGTTTGTTACAGTCTGACTTTTCATAAAAGGATTTATTGGTCCTAACCCTTTATTTGTCTCTTTTTTTTCTTTTCTTTTCTCTTTTTCATTCTCCAGACGATTTTAAATGACAGAATTTTTTCTTTCATGTGTGTTATTGCCAGTCCCAACACCAAACTTTGGTCTTCAACGGTTGTCTTGCACATGTCACTGGTATAGGGACTGCGGGTGACACTGGGTTGTTCCCCCACCCCACCCCCTTGCTTTATTTTCATAGGCTTGAGTGTCCCCTGTTGCCCTGATGTGGGCATCACTTCATTGTTAGCATACGTGCTGCTGAAGCACTGACAAACACATCAACCAAACACTGACTCAGGGTGTACCCACTTACCATGTAGTCTTTATAGTATTGAGCTTTTGAGGTCATCTAGTGCGGATAGAGAGCCAACCTGCCTGTCCGTTCTGGGAATCCAGATACAGTATCATACACCTTTATCAGCCATCGAAATAGTATGGTCAAGGACAGACGCAAGCAGAAAGCTCACTGGGGGTGTTATGTTACAAATAACCAGAGCAATACGTTTTTTTTCTTTTTTTTTTTTTCCCCCTTAAAACAAACATGCTTTCATTTGTTTGTTGACAGCTACATTCTAAGTAAAACTGTTTGAAGGCTTTTGAAAATATGGTAAATATATTAGACTGCTATTCATAGCTTGCTAAAAGCTTTTTGGATGAAACTGTAATAAGCTACTAATGACTTTTCAGAATTCTCCTGTGGCATTTTTCTTGGTAATATTTTCCCATCTCTCCTTTTTTCTCTCTGCAGCGCAGTGGGTTATTCACGGAAATTCCCTTCATGCTACCTCCTTACCACCCTTGAGGGACTGGCTCATGAGAGGACATGGGTGCTCCCTGTTTTGGCTGTGCTGCAGTCCAGCACCTCTGGAGAAGCACTTCTGGAGGTGGCCGTTCAAAGGCACGGTGCCTTTCCCCCCATTTTAAGCATCACGATGCGCAGACTGGTGTCCCAGTGTTGGGTGCTCCATGCAGAGGGCAGGGAAACCGTGAGGCCGAGTTTTTGTCTTATCGGTGACCCCCTAAACATGGGGACAGAGAACAGTGCTCTAAGGACTAGTGCACTTACCCTTGAGCAGAGGAAGAGGGAAGATGGTGAAAGGGAGCATTTTCTCTCAGCGTGCAGATTTCGAGCTATTTGTAACCACTCCAGAGAAGGTAAGGGGGAGAGCATGATAAGGCCCTGAAAACCTCTGCTCCAGGTGCTGTGATAATAAAAACCCGAACAGGATATGTGGCAAATACAGGAAAAAGAGAAAAAGCATCAGCTGGGAAGAGGTAAGTTTAAAGACGAAAAGGTAAGTTTAAGAGGTAGCAGTTCCTGCCAGAAGAGATGGCAGCGCACAGGACCCCTTAGAGGACAGATTTTATGGTCTGGAAAAGGCTTTGAAGGAAACATAAAAAAGAAAAGGGAAAAAAAAAGAGAAAAAGGACTTGTTTGAATTCTAAGTCCCCCAAGCAGTAACCACATCCTCTCTCTCTCTCCCCAGCTGCTTTTCTTTTACTGCCCAGCCAGCGCAGCTCGTATGGGCAGCGCTCGCATTGGGAGTGAGAATCTGTCACTTAGCCATGATGAGGAAGCACTTCCTCCTGACCTTTCTCTTTGTGTGTTTTCATAGTTTATGGCTGCGAAGTTTGTTCAGCTGCTAGGCTGGGGTCCGTGTACCACCGTCCAGCCCTGTTATGTCTTAAATTTGGCAGACCAAGGACAGGCCTGATGTATATCACTGCAAGCAGCCAGGACGCTGAACGTTGCCCTCCCCTTCCACCCACACACCGTTAACGCGGTTTTGGGGATAAGATGAAGAAAAATAGCCCTTGGAGCTGGGTTGTGTGGTGGCCTTGACCGGTAGAGTAAGGGCATATGAAAAACTTTCTCATTGCCAAAATTGTTTGAAGGCAGTATGCTACAACATCCCTTTTGCTCCCTTAGAAGTGGTTGGGTGGTGGAAAGGAGCTGGCACCACAACTGGGCCCTGGCTGCAGATGACCTCCGGTCACAGCAAATCCTTCTGGGATGAGGGTCTGCCCCTGGGAAGGGAGGACCTGCTGGAGACAGCATCCCCTGGACAGCCCCTGCTCATCTGGGGGGCATCCCCTGGCACTCTAGCATCCTCTCTGGGAGCAGCAATGCAAATGCTGGCGTTTGTAGTTTCAGGACTGTCAGGGTTTTTATCCCAGGTAGGTGAGACAACAGCTGTGGATCTTGCACAGAATATTCCACGAGAAGGAAAGGACTCAGCACACTTATAGTAGCAGCAGCTTCCTTCCATTGAAGCCGGGGCTTGCTCCAAGGCTGGTGGCAGGCAATAGCAGAAGCCAGTGTCGTTTTGACACCTTGCAGTCTGTAAATCTTGAGCAGGTGATGTTGTTTTGCAGCTGAATTGCCTAAAATTCTCCTGTCCTTTGCTCTGCTGAGAACTGAATTAGCTACCTCACTGCAGCTAACTTTTCACTGGTGTTGCACAAAGGTGTAGGAATGCGATCAGACAAATTGTCTCAAAGGTGACAAAATTAGATGACATTTCTGTTCACAAAACTGCATGGGAACTTCACACCTTAAAGCATCTTTTAGGGAAAAAAAAAAAAAGCCTTGTAGTTTCCGCTTAGCTTTTTTTACTTCCTTAATAATTTTTCTCTTTACCTCCATGTAATTTCCCCCTCCCTTTCTTTATTACTATCTTTGGTCTGATTATCTTCTTATATAACAGTTTTAAAAATACAAATAAGTAAAAGCTATTCCTGAGATGTCAAAAACCCCACAAGATCGGAATCAAACTATCCAGGAATCGTATGAAGTAAGCTAAGTATTTCGCAAGGTTGCCCCCTTGCTTGTCAGTTTAATTTCATCTAAGTGTTAATTTCAGGAGCTGCTGTGTACACAGATTGCCAGCATTGGTGGGGGAGGGAAGGAGTGCTGTTGCTCGAAGCCAACCTATTGGGCAATGTGTGTTGAAAAACCACCACAATACATCTATTTCCCTCTCATCCGGGAAAATTACTCAAAGAGCTGGCAAGTTTACAAAGATGAGAAGGAGGGGGTTACTGCAAATATCAAAGAAGGACCTTGCTGCTTATAGGAGACAAAAGAGAACCAGCTGGGAAGCTGGAGCTTGGAGGACGCAAGCGGCAGATCTAATCGATGTGGCATTGCAAAAAGCCGAGTGCCTGCCCAAACAATGGCTCGTGTCTTGGTCGATGTCAGAAGAGCTGCATCGGTGTTAGCACCAGTGGGAAATATGTAGCTAATGTCTTTTGTTGCAGGACTGATTCAAAACCTATAGAAGGCTGGACTTCAAATCCGGAGAAAATGGCATTATTTTTCGGGGAGCGGGCTGCAGCAAACAGCATGAAAGCTTAGCGGTGTCCGCACAGGTTATCCAAGCATTGCCGATAGAATAAATCACTGTCACGCCCTCTGTACAGGGTAACCTTTATCTCAGATGTGCTTTTGTTAAACAATATTGCCGGATGAAACAAAAACAAAACCCTGCATTCTCCTCTCTCCACCTATTGATTCTGTTACATGCCCGAACAGGTAAAACAGTGTTTAGCAAGCTGGCTGCACTTTGCAATTTGCTGTGCTTATCCAGGATCCAAGAAAATACGCAACAGTTTTGACTGCAAGGGTTAGTTGCATATTTCTGGGAATACTGCTTCTGTTTTAAAATGCAGCCTTTCCAGGTGGGTCAAGCAAAAACATTTTTGATGGGGCAAATCATTTGCAGATACATCTGTGATTAGAACTTATCCACTGCAATTTAAGGTTTTGAATAAAGGGGGGGTCACTACTTTTTTGGCAAATTAATATGTACTTTGGAAGATCTTCAATGTCAAAAATGCTTCTGATATGAAGCTATTGTGCTATTGTTTTTCTTGTGAAATGTTTGCATGCATAGTAAAATACTAGTTAAAAATTCAAAATACGATCAAGCTTCACAAATGAATAACATCCTGCAAACTTTTGCTTCTCACTGAGTCTTTTTTTTTTTTTATGTAGCAAGCTCCTCTTTGATATTTGTAATAAACCCCACAAAACTCCACTAATATTTAGCCCTTCTGAATAATCTTCCCACATAAGAGGGGAATTTTTCTTGTGGTTTTTCAATAGATACTCAGCCTGTTTTGGTTAAGCACCTCCGTAAGTTTTTTCTTTTAAGTCTGAGGCTTTTTCATGAGCTTGCAGGTGGTTTGGAAAACACAGTGCTCTGCTTTTAACTTTCTTTTTCTGGTCTATGATAAAAGAGACTCTAGAATCTTTTCTAACTAGCTTTCTTATAACTAAGAAGAGGCTTGTGTGAGAAATAAAGAACATCAAAGGCAGGAGGAAGTTAACTCAGGTGCATCATTGGCAGATTGTCTTAAATGTGGAAATTCCAGGCTATGCTACCAGTTGAAAATACTGTTTTGTTCGCCCCTAATTTCCTTAAAATAAATAAAATGAAACTACTTAAGCTCTGGAAAGTGTTGTTATGATGTTAAATTGACCTTAAAATTGCAGTCTGAGGAAGTTCACCTGGGCATAGAGGTCAAATGAACTGCAAATTCTGGGATTTATTTAGTTCATCGTCCTACAAAAAATGTGCATATTTTGGGAAGAAAGCTGGAGCAAGTACACAAAACCTTCTAAAGTTTCACAGAAACTGCTGTGGTGCCATGTTGATTTGTTTACTGTGCTGCTTGGTGTCTGCTTACGTGCACTTGCATTTTTGTGCACCCTGGAGATTTATCTGACTTTCATTAACACTTAAGATATGCTTCTTAGCACACAAAGTTATTTATACAGTTTCTTTTCAAAGGAAAAGTCCTGGCAAAAGCACACAAACTTTGATTGAGTTAGGACCACATTCTCACTCCCAAACTCTGAATTGCTGTGTGCTGTTAGAAGGAGCCAAGTTATTCCTTGCGAACATAATTTCTTAAAAATAGTGTTTGCAGACTGGTTAGGATTTCTGTATGTTCTTTCTTTTATGCTGTGTGGATTACATGGATTTGTACATTCCCCGTTTCTCTGAAGTGGTCGGCTTCGTGTAATTCGGAGATTTTCTCCTTTTTAAGGGAACAAATTGGTTTCATTTGTGAAACGATGGTCCCAGGCAGAAGAGTCATCCCTATAACCTGCCTCCCTGCTACTTCACCGTCTCAGAAGGTACAAAGCTGAGGAGTATGAGAGCAGCAAGGGGCCAGTTGCACCTCAGCTCTTGTAGTGCTCCAATGCCTTAGCTGGAGCCTCATCCCTGGGGCAAATTAAAGTGACCTGCTCGGAGAGCGTGCACGGTCTTCAGGACGTGATAATATAACAAAGTCGTTTAGACAGTCCTTGGCTTTCCCAGGACCTCTGCCCCCCCCCGCCCCCAGCACTCAGAAGGGGACCAGGTTTCAGGGTGACGCTGCTTCGGTGCCTCCCATGTGAAGGAGTAGGGGAAGTGAGGTTAGGGGATTTCTGCGCTCACTGATCTGTGCAAGTATTCTGTCCTGCTTGGCTGGTCTTCCTATCCTACCCTCCTCTGCAGTTTTCTTTAAAGTCTACTCCTTCCTTAGCTAGAAAGTGCTGTCCAGAGTGCAGCTGGAGCAGATCAGGTCTGTGGACATAAGCCCCTTGCCCAGCACTGTGGCAAGTCCTGCATTCTCCTGTGTGACTTTTGTCTGTTAAAAGATGAGGGTTGCTCCGGTCCTGTTGCAGATGTCCTCATGCCATGGTCGTTTGCAGGACGGTGAGCCAGTAACTTTAACTGAAACAGTGGAAGATGTTGCAGGGGTCAAACAAAATCAATAGTATATGCTGCATTAAGCATGGGTGACATCTGCAGAGCCTGGATGACTCCAAGCAGTGAATCCCCTGCTTTTGCAAACACTGGACTCAGTCATGTAGTTTTTTTCTGCTGAACTATGCTAAAATACAGCACTTCTTCTTCTGCCCCTCATCCCACCCCCGCAAGTGCCATTTAGAAGAACTGGAGTATCGGCACCTTGCAGATGCCCATCAGCAGCTTGCTGCTGTGTCAGATTAACATGCCTCCAGGCAAATATAAGAGATGCCTGTAAAAGAAAGCAGCTGCCTTAAGAAGTGTACACTGCTCTTTCAAGTATTACAGGAATGTCAAAGAGATGAAGCACTTGTCCTTTTTACAAATTAGCTGAAAAAGTGTTTTCTGGCAAGATTCTTATTGCAGCCCTTTGCTTCATAGTCTGTAAGGCCCTGATATGTTAGCTGGCATTTTGCCATGGTCATGAAATTTGACTTGTCCTTCTTAACGCAGCTTTCAAGGACAAGAAAGTAGGATTTCTTGGTTTCATAGATCACTGGAAGAAAAAGGTACTTTGCTCTAAAAAATAAAAGGAGGCCTGGTCTTTTGGGAACTGCCTCAGGGTGCTGTATATTTGCAGATGTACAGCTAGGAGGAATTTCCCTTCTCTGTAGTTAGTAGGATAGTAAACTTTTCAATGACCTGTATTAATAAAATCTCAAAGCTGTTTGTTAGAAAAAAAGTTCCATTGATCAGCATCTTCAAAGACAAGAAATTCAAAGATTATGACTGGCTCTGTTCTTGAATGAATCTGCTGTTGAAAGTTTGAAGCATAATGCAATCCTACCTACCATATTGTAATACTTCATTCCAGGGGCTAACTCACTACCTTTAATTGCAGGGAGTCAAATCTTACTCTTTCAAGAAGTGTGTTTAAGTTGCTGGATCCTTGGCTTGTCCACATCGAAGAACATCTGTAGCAGAGGAAAAAGGACACTGTCTGCTTTGTGCCTTCAGAAGAAGACAGAAAAAGTTGAGCGAACCTAATTCACAAAGTGTGCCTAGAATTTCTGAGAGCTGATCCTCAAGTGTTTATTCTTACGGGTGCATTCTACCACTGTAATACTTACTAATTCATTAAGTAATACAGTGCTAGTAAATATGTGGTTAAGATCATCCAAGTCTTTCAATTGTAAATCCTGTCACAGTTTGTTATAGCCTTTCTCTTAAAGGATTTGGTTGGTTCTTCCTTATGCTTTAAGGGAAAGTTGATGCTATCAAACTTGAGGAAGTTAGAAGTTAGGTTAGATCCATATGTTAGTGGGGCTTCCAAAGCACCTGAGCTTTTTAAATTTGAATTTTTTCAGGCTGCATGTAGGCTTCCTGCAGACCCATATTGAATGCACAGAGCCAAGGTTACCACCTACTAAGAAAGGACTGAGGGCAAAAGGAAGCCAAGTTTTGTAGAGCAGGGAGGGAAAACTTACCCCATGTTAAAGGTAATCCTTCAAAAGGCTGAAGTGCTATCCAAATGAAGAAAATGAAAAGGATCATAAACCCTGGCAGATTAAATGTATAAATATAACTTAACTGTCCAAAAAACAGTTTGAAGAACAGCTAACAGAAGTAATAAATCTTCTTCAAATGCATCAAGAACAGGAAGCCTGCCAGAGAGTTTGTAGGGCCAATAGATGATACAGGTATCAAAGGATCACTGTTCCAAAGCGGTTGCAGAACAAGTAAATAAAGTCTTTTCAGAGTAGAAGGAGCCAGGGAGATTCCCATCTTGGAGCTTTTCTTTGTGAGGGGCTCATCAGAAGACTGGCCCAAAATTGAACTGGCTTAAAAAATTATACAGCAGTAAATGAACAGTAACACAGTGCTAGAAGCAGATGGTATTAATTTAAGAGTTTTAGAGGAATTCAGGGGTGAAATGTCTGAATGATTAACATTTGTGTGTAACCCCTTGCTTTACACTGCTTTGATAGCTGGTAAATGTGACTCCAGACTTTAAAATGCATTCCAGCTGAGGACCTGGGGAGCTACGGGCACATGAGAATTATGTCATAGTAGGAAAACTGGTAGAAATGGTAAGAAAAAATGGAAATAGTGAACACACAGATAAATATGATGTGTTTGGAAAGAGTTAATTGCAGCCAGTGTAAAGGGAAGCCCTACCTCACTAACCTGTTTGTTCTTTAAAGTGGTTTGCCAAAACATGTTAGCTATGAGAGACAATTTGACATGGACTACCTGGATTTCTGAAAGGCTTTTGGCAAGGTTCCTTCACTAAAGGCTTTTAAGTACACTAGATAAACCATCTAGGTGTACAAGAGAAGGCACAGATAAATCATAAGCTGAAAGATAGAAACTGGGGGTGGGGAACGGTCAGCTTTCATGTTGGAGCAGGAACAGCAATGGAGCTCCACAAGGGTCTGTGCTAGGATCTGGGATGTCTGTGTTCAGTGGTACTCATGACCATCCTTAATAAAATAATGACCACAAGTGGGAAGAAGATATTCTGCTGCATAAAATTCTGACCTGGCTTAGTACTGCTATTTCTACTATGTTAGGTTAGGAGGCGGCTCTTCTCCATTGCATCTCTAGGGAATTTTAACTGCTGACATAGGTATCTAAATTAGATGTCTAAAGGACAGATGTTATGAACTTCCGCTAAGCTTCTCAATATAAACATTTGAATGTTGGGTGCCTTAAAGGTGAACATTTGACACTCATGCCTCTTAGAAAGGCTCCTTGAATCTTTGTGTAAATGCTTTCTTAGGATGAGTGGTGCAGTGGTCCTTCATCTGTGGATCACTGACAGATGTATCCAAGCTTGAAATGAAGAGACACTCTCTCTACAGGTTCCTGATGTCAGTGCATATTACACCATTTCTTCAACAGTCAGGTGGAGTAATTTTAGGCTACTGTATAGGACCATGCATACATACAAATGTTGTGTAATTTTCCATTAGTTGATAACAGAAAATTTTATGAGGCTCTGAGCGGACAATTAAGTGAGACGTGAAGCCAAAGGAAGAGGGAATGACCAGTCTGGCTATGTGAGTACTAGGTTTATTCTTTGCGTTAGAAAGTTCCCTGTGTCCCTTAGTTCAATAGTGCAGACTGGCTCATGCCCATGTGGTACCAACCACAGTGCTTTCCTGTGGGGACTTTGATAGCTGGACTCTTGTAGTTTAACCCCAGCCAGCAGCTAAGCCCCACACAGCCGCTCGCTCACTCTCCCCGGGCGGGATGGGGAAGAGAATCGGAAGGGTAAAAGTGAGAAAACTCGTGGGTTGACATAAAGACAGTTTAACAGGTTAAGACAAAGCCGCGCACGTGAGCAAAGCAAAACAAGGGATTCCTTCACTACTTCCCATCAGCAGGCAGGTGTTTAGCAATCTCCAGGAAAGCAGGGCTCCATCACGGGTAACGGTTACTTGGGAAAACAAACACCATCACTCTGAACGTGCCCCCCTTCCTTCTTCTTCCCCCACCTTTATATGCTGGGCATGATGTCATACGGTATGGGATATCCCTTTGGTCAGTTGGGGTCAGCTGTCCCAGCTGTGTCCTCTCCCAGCTTCTTGTGCACCCCCAGCCTACTCGCTGGTGGGGTGGGGTGAGAGGCAGAAAAGGGCTTGGCTCTGTGTAAGCACTGCTCAGCAGTAACTAAACCATCCCTGTGTTATCAACACTGTTTTCAGCACAAATCCAAACCACAGCCCCATACTAGCTACTTATGAAGAAAATTAACTCTATCCCAGCCAAAACTAGCACATAAACTTGTGTTTTTGTGCCAAGGAATCTACTTGGCTCATCCCAGGTGTCTGCAATGACATTTTGACTTGCTCTTTGCTTGATTCAAAGAAACTGGTTCCGCTTTTAATCTTTGCTGGTGGGATAGTTTGCTGTGGGATCCCTCCAGGTGGAAAGTATGGACTCACCGTGGCAAGTCCTAGCATTATGCTGTAAAAAATGCTCTGCTGGACTGTGATGTAATTGCTTGTTATTTTGAACATTTTGAACAGAGGGCTACAGAAAAACTCTTCTTGAGATTACAGGCACTGCACAGGACCCCAAGGAGACCTGGGTAAGCATAAGTGCCCTAGAAGGTCTGAGCCAAGAGCAGTGTTGACTCTGCCCAGTGTGGCCCTCAATGACAGTAGAGACGTGGCTGAGGAGAAGCCTGGCATGAAGCAGGGTGGTGAGCCATCCTTTGCTGCTCTGGCATAGCGACGGTGTCAGACCTTGCGGGGAGGGCGGGCATAAGTAGTTCTCAAAGGCAAAGTTGTTCTTATGCGGTCAGGTGTGTCATTGTACACAGCGAGTGCAATTCACCCCAAAAAAGGTCAGAACTGGGCTATGGGATGAGGTGGGAATGTAGCTGGTCAGCAAGGGGCTGGTTTAGCTATGGGGAAAGTGCCAACAGCTGACCCAATATCCCAGTCTTTAGTGAGTGCTTCACATTTCTGCGGGACCTTTCATTCCAGAAGTGAGGTTAATTTTGTATCCACTCTCTTACCTTCTCAATCTTATCATGGGTGCATTATCAAAATACAGTTCTGGTGCTTTTGGGCGGTATTGCTGATCCTCAAAGTATTTTGATGACCAGTTCATTATTATGCTAGATTTTCAAACAGAGATCAATCGATCTGTGATGAAAGTACGCAGTGATTCTTTTGTGAGGCTTTTGGCTTCTGGAGTGTTTAACTCCTAGATATCTTTTACGGACAGATTTTAAGAGATTCCAGGTTTTATTTGACTGGGGGAAAATCAGGTCCGAAAGTCCAAGGGAGGACACTGTAACAAGTTTTTTTGTTTTCTGACACAATATTAGTGATGATATGGAAAAGGGTGAGGGTGAATAACACTAAGAATTTTAAGTTTAACCATGAAAGAGCTGAAAGAAGGCTGTAGACTACTATAATGGAACAAAGGTGTCGGTGGAACTGAAAGCGTAATCTCCGCTGTTGGTTGTTTGTGCTCGTGCATAGAAATTAAATCACACACAATTACATAACAGTGGCAATGGTATTTACAAAGTTCTAGAAATGTTCAAAAGGGTGCTGCGTTTGAAGTAAATTACATTATGAAACAAACTATCCCTGCAGAGCCACAAATATTAATATTGCAATTGCACTCTCATTGGATAAGCTATTGCTTATAGATGATGCGCAACAACTGCAATGGATACGCTCTGGTTTTGTGTCAGTAATGCAGGACATGAAGCTGAAGAGCAGTCATAAATTTTCCTACAGAAGCTTTATTTATATAAAAAATGGTCTCCGACTTGATTAAACTCCAAGGTATTTGTAGTGGAATATGGTTAATGGGCTTTACTATGTCTCCAGCACAATGAGAATTGCAGAGCTTATTAACAGAAGGTTAAACGAGACAGATGTTAATAACTATGCGTTCTCTGTTCAGCCCACTATGATGACTGACAGTACCTCTCTTATGTTTTGCAAGAGGAGGACGCACTGATCACTTGTGATTCACACTTGGGACTTTTTCATGCAACGATCTGCAAAGTGCATCCCTTACTAAGAACATTCCGGTTAAAAATGTACAGTTTTGTGAAGTCGTTCAACACTATGAAGATTTGTTTTAAATAAAAGGGGAATATATTCATCGAAGAAGCAAAACTACCTGATGGAAACAAAACAAAAAACTGATGCAAACTTTACTTTCAAGAGTCGCAGGAAATTTTGAGGGTGCCGAGCAACCTTGTAATTATTGCATTTAATGATATTACTGAAGTTGTACACTTTAAATTGAGAAATGAAAAAGCAAAACTTTAGGGATAGATTGAAAACAAGCAAAAGAAAAAACTCACGACGAACCTTGGTAAAAGGTCTTTACCAGTCTACTGATCTTTCCGCTCATCTGAGCTCTAGGTTCAGTTCATATTTCTGCCACAGACTATTTCACAAGAATGTAACTGACTTTTAAAAAATTTCCCGTGCTAATCTAATTCAAGAGCCATTGAAACAAAATGGTACTTCTGACATCACTTTGTTGAATGTTTAAATCAGTGCCGACCGCTTCGAGTATTTCGCTGTTAGTGTCTATGCATGACTTCTTTATTTGAAAAAATAATTGCAATATTTATGTTCCTCTACTCCAGATTGCTCTGTCTTTCTCTTATTTAGTTCAGAGGCTCAGATCTTTAAAAACCTTTAAAAATCTAAGTCCTCTTGAAGTTTGTGGCTTCCACTTAAATAATGAAATTTTAGTATCTAATACCCATGAGGATCTAGCTGAAGGCTGCAGGACTAAGCACAGTCTTTGCAGTGTTGTGTGGCACAAAGGCTCTTCGGTGGCACTGTGAGATTGTTGCATAGGTCTTTAAAAGTAAAGACAACAGTCAAGAAATAGGTTTTTGGATTCTATTTCAGTTGTTGCTACTTGCTGCCGTACAAATGACTGTTGCTGATTTTTGATACTCTCTTTACATTCATTTCACCCATTAGAATGACAATAAAACTCTTCTTATGAGGGAAATAAATATTGTGAAGCTTAATTAGTGGAGTGAATGTCTTCTGATTCACCTTTCCAAAAATTCTTAGCAGGTTTGATAGGAGGAAGTTACATTACTTTGAGGCATGATATTACAGTGAGTCACTGAACAGCAGCCTCAGGAGTTTATGGGGCAGAATGATTTAGTAGTGACATAATTATGGGAATTTCTTGGCGGAGAGAGTTGTTTGTACCAGTGCAGAAGGAGCAAACCTGAAGAAAGGAAGAGGACAAAAGGCCATGAAAAGAAAGGCAAAAAATCATCAGTCCTCTAAAACAACATTCACCAAATTACTCAAAGTTTGTGGTTTAGATGGAATTTACTTTACATTCAGCCTTTCCACTATGACTTATCTATTTATTTCATCCGGGATTTCAAATGTAGTTTCCAGCGTGGAGTCAGATGAATATGTGAGCACGTGTATGGAGAAGATGGAAAGATCACCTTAACTGACATCCTGATAAACAGCTCAGCTGCTTAATTGGGAAAATGTTATGCAATGTACTTCATGCCATATATTTCTTGACTCTCACTAATGAGATCATAGGATATTTAGTCTATTTACATCACAGATTGATCTTGCCTGCCTTTTATTCACTGTAGTTTAACAGTTGTGAATAGACATTTGCAAACATACTTTCTTCTATGTGGCTCGGTTCGGTTCACTCCTTCTGTGCTTGACTGTTAAATTAATCAAACCTACTTAAACGAAATTCTTATTTTAGGCACAAGTTTTCAAACCAGATGGCCTCAAATTAGGCATTTAAATGCAGTGGACTAGTTTTCAGGTGTATCTGCGGTCTCTAAGGCAGAGAAGCCTGAGTAGGTCTAGCTATGATCACGTAAAGCATCACTGCTCCTAGCTGCTCGCCACATCCTTCCAGTAGCATTCACCGCCTCCTCTGCAGTGGTGTCAGGTAGGGTGTGTGGCTGTTTCAAGTTTCAAGGGCAATGTAGCTGCACAACCCTTAACAACCCATCAACAGCTTAAACTAACATGCTGTGCTGCAAACTGGAGTGGCTAAAATACACACAAATATCCTGACCTTTCCACCCTTCCTATGGGAATAGTAGCAAAATCACCTTAGCCTGGTGTAATGTATCAGTGCAGTTAAGTGCAGAAAATTATTTAGCACAACTCCCTCCTACGGCCAAATCTCCCCTATCCCCTCAGGCAATATTAATGTAAAAAATGAGGAGGGTGAGTGACACTAAATACACATTCGGTAGAATGGTTCCCTATTGACACTGATGCAGCTGCAGCAA
>NW_009223017.1:15320-20916 GCF_000690835.1 Fulmarus glacialis | reverse complement strand
GCCCACCCTGCCTATGGCTGCTGCTGTTTATGGTGATCCCAGCAGCCCGAAAGCGCCTGCGGTGCCTCCCCAGCCTGCAGCGCCGGGCCAGCGTGTCCCCAGGAGCGCTGCTCGGTTTGCCAGGCACGTCCCCGGGCTTGTGGCGTGGCCTGAGACGCTGCTTCTCTCCCTGTCCGGAGACTAAGGACTTCACATAGCTGGCATGAGACCAGGGGGAGACTGGGCTGTCATTATATCTGCTTCTGTTCTGACATAATAAATAATTCCAAACTTCTGTGGGATAGGGAGGTCAGGGAAGGTATCTTTCACTTGTCACGTTGAGTGTGGGAGGCATTACACATGCTAGTATGGCTGCTGTTTTACTGAGCTGCTGTGCTTTGGCACATGCGAGTTCAGTGTTCAGAAAATTATAACGAGAAACATCTTACTGGCCAATTAATATATTTCTGTCCTGTATGGCTTCTGCCTCTAGAATGTACCATAGAAACCAGATAGTGTACATGCAACATCACCGTGAGAGAGATTAAAATGGTGCTGGGGGGGAAAAAAAAATGTTATTTTATGAGAGCATGTCCTTTATGTATTCTTTTGGGCTTGATTTTTGTTAATTGAAAAGCTTCATATAATTAAAAAGCTCTTTGAGACTTAAGAAAACAAAAAGCAATCTAGACACTTATGCTCTTGCCAGGACTCTGCACACTGCTGCTTTGTGATGATGTTAAAGTACTTTCAAAACAGCTAACTGAGCTGTACCTATTTTCTGTTTCTAAGCAAAACTTTTGGTGAAACGAGTACTATTAAAAAAGATATTTGTTTCTTAAAGGTACATTCCTGATCAAATGTGATTGAGGCATAGGAAAGGGTAGTCTGGGCTCTATCCTTCTAACCGAAAAGGGTTTCCAGGAAAGGATATTAGATCCTATTTGTTGGCAGAGAGCCCCAGGCTGTAGTTTCAGCTATAGGTAGGCTTACACTGAAGCAGTGTTGCTGCCCTCTCATCTGCGCTAGAAAGCCAGTATGGCTCCAGAGTAGATGTGGTCAGGTATGTATACCAGCTAGATATGACCCATTCAAATCCCTCAGTCTTTTGTCTGTGAATTTGAGCAAAGGTGGCACTGGAAATAGCAGGTGAGCTCCCCATCAAACAAGTAGTGAGGTCTTGGCAGCGCAGGAAAGTGAAATTTTCATGTGCCTTTGCCAACTCTTGGTAATTTGAATCCATTGTGCCCTCACACAAAGAAGTTCTGAATCTAAACAGCAATGTTAGTCATCTTTTTTTCAGCTCCTATAACATTGCCATGGATTTCATTACTTATTTGTTTTAATAAAACATGTGAATAAATAACTATTACATCCAATGCAAATGACTCAATCAGAGAGCAACATTTTCTCTGCTAGTGTTTCATCAGACTTCTAATGAGAGCTGTGTGCATAAAAGATGGCTTTTTGTAACACCTCCCTGCAGGAGGCAGAAGAGGAAGAACTGAATTTCAGATGCAGTGATTAACCACAGCAGAGTACATCAAAAAAGTATACCCTGCCAAACACTGATGCAAGATTTGCATGAAATTGCAGTTGGCTCTGCAGATGGTAGGAAATTTGATAGCCGAAAATCTGAGAAGGGGAATACGAAGACGGGTTTATTTTGTTATTGTAAACCTACCTAATGCCTATCTGTCTGTTTTCCTTTCTCCTGTGCCCTCCTGCATGTGCACACACATGAGACGTGACAGTAAGATAAACTGTGTTTTGCAGTTCACGGAATAGCGTGCCATGCTGTGCTAAACACCACACTCCTGTCCTGTTACCTTACAGACTTACTGAAAGCCTTTCCAGCCTTGTTAACTAAGGAGTGAAACGACTAACATGTGTCTGGCTCATATGTGCTCTAAGGAGTTCGGTGTGCCCAGCCTGGGCAAAGGTAGAGATGCCTGTTCAGACACCTAAGGGCAAAATGGAGGTAACTTTTCTTGGACCCAGAGTGCTCCAAGGAGCAGCGATGGTTGAGGGTCACCTTCTCCTTGCGACGTGGAGCTCATTCGATGTTGCATGGTGGGGCCGAACCCTGAACGTACGTTTTGTTTGGTCGTCCAAGGTGCCTGCTGCATCTGCTCTTGATGTTATGTGCCATCACCATCCTAATTTCATCAAAGCCCCTGCTGAGGAGAAAGTCAGAAACTGGTATCAACTTCAGCGTTGAGCCATTTTAATTTTGCCCTAAGGTTTGTGAACTTGGATTGGCTACTTTAACTCTCCCTAAGGTTGACTCTAACGTGTTTGTGCAAGTAGAGTGGTCTTAATCCGGTATATAGTTCATCTGGGCCATTGGTTGTTTCAGTGAGCTTACTCGACACTGTATTACCGATTATTTAGGGTGGCAATGTTCATCCTTATGAAGGCTTTTATGGGAATCATAGCAGGCTAGCTGCCTGCAACGACGAAATGGAAACCTCAGCGCCTGCTGTCACTTGCTCTATATCCTCTATTAAAGGCTGCTGAGAATTCAGGGTGCATCGTGCAGGGCGGTGGCTTTGCTCTTGCGTATGTCTGCTCCCCAACAGGCTGGATCTGAGTGCGTGTGTTTATTATGTTGCACTCCTTAATGAATAGCAGTCTATTTTTGTGTCTGTAGCACGGTGGTATTCTGGTCCAGTTCTAGGAAATCCAGTCCTTAATGCTAAAATAATAACAGTAGTAACAGGGTTTCTCTGGAAACCCTCAGTAATTTGTTGGCAGTTAAAATTTTCAATGGAAGACATTCAGCCACCTCTACAATATGACATATGGTTCACAGACTCTCCTTCTGTTTTTAAGAGTTTCCATGCCATAACGTATAGACATACGTTATGGCATAGAAAAAAGGTGGCTCTTAAACTCTGACAGCTTTCCTAACCAATTCAAGCAATTATGTCTTGGGGCTTTGCTATGCTTACATGAAGTGTCCTCTTTCCTTTTATTCCTTGATACCTGCATGCAATAAATAACATCTTACAGTCTTGGCTGGCCTGTTACTGTACAGAGAGGAAGGATGTATTATCTTGCTAGCAGGCAGTCTGGAGGCTTCGGAGGGAGCAGGTTCCCTGATTCTTTGGTCACTCTCAGGCGTTCAAACTTCTTCATAGTTTAATAGGAAATGTTCGTAACGGGACAAGATTTAATGGATTTGAGTTTTACTTTGTGTTGTGTAACAGGCAAAATCAAAGTTAAGGGCTTGTTTAAAGATTTTGCTCTGGAAGAGAGAGGGTTCATTAGAAAAGCTTGTTTACATAATTTAGGCTTCCGGGACTAACTTCCCTGTAAATACAGTGCAAATACAGTATGGTCAGAAAGCTCTCCAGCTCTGGAATGGCTACTTTCCAAGTCCATGGGCCACGATGTGGAGTACCAGCACTCGGTCCTTCAGCTCTGGCTCAAAGCTCCCGGAGCATCAGAGGTCGAAAAGAAGCCCAGTTGCAAGTGAGCTGGGTTTTGTTGGGTGGACACGGGGGCTTTCATTCCCTCTGTGCAGGCATCCCGTGCCACCTCAGAGGTGTTAATAAGCCTTGCCTGTCCCCCCCCCCCCCCCCCCCTCCCCGTTGCTTCTCCAGAAGGGCACAGAGGTCTTGCACCATCTGTCAGCTCTATACAGATGTCTCAGATACCCCCCAAAATCTAAGAAAATGTTAGGTGACTAAGTTTCTGCAACAGTATCCCATCCAGAGTGTGTAAGGTGCTTTCTGGATTTTGAAAGCAAGTTCACATGTCCTTGTGTACACAGAGCCATGAGAAATGAGCAATTTACTCTTATATGCTCTTGAAATTAGACAATGTCTGTACTGTATTTTTTTATGCTCACATGCAAACTTGCTGCACATGCACATGCTCACAGGCCCTGTTAAGGCAGGCACTTAATGAATGTGGACTTGCCACAGGTGAAGTTAATTTTGACACTTACAAAATGTTTGCAACAATGAAATACTTTGAAAACAAACAAAATACTTTCGGTAAAATACTTATAATAAAATACTTCATAACAATAAAATACTTTCAACTACAAATGAATGCAACACTTTACCTCCACAGTTGAGAAAGTTTTGACCTGGCTATTCTTTTTTCTCTTTTTTTTTCTTCTATAATAATGCAAATTTGCAATGCGTGTTTCCTAGCAGTGGAAAAAATTATGTATCTTTTTGAGGCCAACCAAATGAAGAGACTCCTTTGCAGAGTGCCCGTATCCTGGTGGTAGGAATGGAGTTATGGAAGTCCTTACAACACATAATTACTTCTAAATCACTTTTGTTCTCCCAGACCAGTTGCATCAAATTTGAATGTCACAAAATCCAACACAGTCATTTTGGGAAGAATGACAGGAGGAAACAGCTGGCAGCAGTGTTTTCTGCTGTAAGTTAACAAATACACAAAATCCTGAGAAACTTAATGAGTATAGGCAAAACATTATTAACTTAAAATGGATTATAATTAAAAAACCTGCAAGATACCTTGCCGAGTGATCAGTCACTACCCAGATACTGTGTGCATGAACAATAAATGTCAAATGAATGGTTTCCTTTGAAGCAGAGCTGAGAAACTTTCTCTGTGAGATCTTAGTGGGTTTTTCTTCTACAGTCTGCATCACTCCTCACCAACACTTTTCTTCTTACCTTTTAATTATGACAAAAGAAAAGCTGACAGAATGAGAACTTCATAAATGTAGTGTGATATTCACAATTACTTTCCTCCCAGTACGCGATGTATCTGACTGGGGTAGTAAAGCCCACCTGTGTTTAGACTGTAGTTTACTAGAGCCCATTGCCAGGATGAAAATGCATTAGTCATGCTGTGCCAGTGATGCTGTGCAACAGTGGCTTATTTGTGTGTGCGTACAGGAAAAACATAAAAACTACAGAATGCAAAATTAAGTGGGAATCCGTTTAAGATGATAACTGCTAAATGTACATCAGCAGGGTAATCTCAGTAAAAATAAGCCTTGCTGCCACACCTCATAGGTCTTGTGTTCCTCAGCGAATACAGTAGGTAATGCTTCAAATTACATGTCCTAGCCGAAGTGCTGGTGCAGCATGTTTTGTTGCATTTGGTGTGCGCACTTATGGCAACCTTTACCTGCCTGCAGACCTTCCTGTCACTCTGTCACTTGCGAATCTCTGTTCCCTTCATTCCTGAGGGAGTACACAGACGGAAACAGCTGAAAATGAGTCCTGCTTTAGTTTAGGTTTGTCTTCTGGTGGTTAGAAATGGGATTGTTGATATCAATTTAGGATTAAAAGACTCCTGAAGAAAATGGCCATCCTGCCCTACAGAACTCGGTGCTGATTATGAATATGAAAAATGATTTGGTACAAAAATACTTCGGTTTTTATAAGGAATGGTGATCAGCACTGCAGAGTGGGGATTCGTTACACTTTTGAAGAAGGAGACAAATGGTACACTATCAGTATAACAAAGAGGGTAAAATGGATACTTTTCTCTGTTAGTTGCATTCAGTCACAGAATTTACTGGAGTTAGCCAATGTCATCTGTCATGCCTTCACGTACAAACAATGTATGAAGTATTTCACCCCCTTTATAGCTGGGTGAGTGGATTGGTTCAGCTGATTTA
>NW_009223017.1:0-15289 GCF_000690835.1 Fulmarus glacialis | reverse complement strand
TGCTGAACTTCTCATTTCAAGTTTATGAGAAGGCAGGGGCACAAGCTTTGTGGAAGAAGGTCCGCGGTCTATGACCCATCCTCAAGTGTAACTGCTCCCTCTTATCTTGTGGCAAAACAATCTGTGTTGACAGCAGGAGTGAGTTGGTGTTTAAGGCTTGGGTATAGAATTATAATGACCATTTAATTTCCAGCAGTGTGCTTGGCTTTCCAAGGGATCAAAATCTCCAATTTCAGTAAAGAACACAAAGAAGTCTGAAGTGACTACTCTTTGCTAATCAAGCCATTTGTTCCAGTTTCAAATGCTGCTAATATTCCACCACGCTAATGGCTTTGCTTCTTAGCCACCTGTTAGAAGAGCCAGGAATATACATAGCATTTTCCTTTGGTGCAACCACTATCAATGGGCCCCATTGTTTCGAAAGGGATACATTTCTGCTTTATCAGCTACTGTGCAAATAAATGCTGAGCAGTGTTGACAGAGACAAAACTGGAAATTATTTCCTTAGCACACATCCAAAATTAACATTTTCATAATTGTTTTCTTCTTTTCACAACTGTCTTGGTGTTATGACCAGGCATTTCATATTTGCTTTTAAAACAGGTGAAAATGGGACAGTCAGACAAAAGCAGGTAGCTAACTAATTGCCATGGATTTTTAACTCAGGATAATGTTACATATTATAGATGTGAAAACGACAGCTTAAAGGAATTTTCTTTTGAAGACATGGGTGGGTATCAAAGCAAAGGATGTTTCCAAAGAGATGCCAGATCTTGCTGTCCCTATGAAGAAACCTCTGCGCTCTCAGGGGCATCCCAGCTTTGCCAAACTGAGGGGCGACTGCACCTTCCTCGTGCCAGAGGAACGATGAGAACAGCTCAGCCATTTGCAGGATGCTCCATAGTGATCATCACATTAGAAAAGAAGGGAAGAAATTCACACTGGAGGAGGGGCAAAAGGAAGAAGAAAAGAAGCCCAGGCTTCACTGCCACAGGATCTAAGCCTGACTTATCACGTGCATTTCCACCTGCAGGGCCTGACTTGACTTGGTGCCATGGACTGGGAGCAGCCTTGGCCCCATGGTTCTATAATGCTTAAGGAATGTTTAGTCCCTAAATTAAATGTTGAAGGAATGCTTAGTTTTCTCCCTCATAGTAAAGCAGTGGATAAGTAGATATTGTTGGTTCTCAGCTGCATGTAGAAAATACAGATTTTATATACATTACCTTTTATTCAACGCAAGCAATTAAAAAATGCAGGTAATGAGTCCTCTTTAAGTGATTGGGGTAAAAGAAAGATGCTGATATCTTCGGTGCATGGAAATACAAGAGGATGTGGGAGGCCAGGTGCTATGGGAGTCTGAGGTCAGTTTTTGAGATGCTGTGAGTATAAAAGGTATATTGCTACTAGGAGGTGGAACAAGTGTAGAGAGACAGAAGGCAACATGTAACATGCATGCATTTGAACGTTCATTGACTTGTGATTCCTCTAAACAGGTGCATTTTGCTTCTAAATTACAATACGTCCCAGAAAACTAGCAAGCAGTTTTCTTATCATTTACACTACCTTCCAAATTTGAGACTTCCAGAGAAACAGGTGGCAGGGAGATATGTCCAGATGGTTGCCACCACCACTACAGGTACCTTGACTTGATTTCAGCCGAGAGAAGCAGTTCTCCTCCCTGTGTGCCACGGTCCGAAGAGCTGCTGCTGAATCCAGCACGCCAGGGCATCACTGCAGGGCGTGAGCAAGAGGGAATTTTGCTCACTTAGCCTGGCTGCTGTGCAGCCGCCAGCGGGACGGGACCTGTGGCGGGAGGGGAGCTCTGTCTGCAGTGGCCAGTACGTATCCCCATTGCAAGGCCCAGGGACCGCCCAGGAGCCACCGGGGTCCTCTCCTCTGGCCTGGGGATTTGCAAGGTACGTTGGGGCTCTGCCCCCGCCCCCAAGGCTCCTTGTGATGGGGCTGAGGGGGCACGATGCTCTCTTCTGGTGCTGTGCTTAAATTAGTCCCACTGCTGACTTCTGTGGGGACTCAGTGGTACCTTGTGAACAACACGTGGCTGGTGCATGCTGGTGTTTGTTTTGGGAACTACGCTACTGCCTTTAATTAGTAAAATAAAGCAAGTCATGGTGTATTTTTGCCCTTAGCATGTTATGAAATATTTGATTTTGTGAGATTGAACAGGGGAATGATTCAAAACACACAGATTTATCGTTAAGATATCTGCTACATTAGATAATTAATTACTTTTGTTTAAACAAGTTAGATATGTTTCACCTGCCATTTCATGCTTGTTTATTGCCTTTTACCTCTATAAAATGAGCTGCACATATGCAGTGTTTTCACTGAAATGTAGGATAAGCCCCAGATTCCGGAGGCTTTTAAAGAAGCATTAGGAAAGATAAAAATAACAGCTCCTAGGGGTCACATCCTGCTACTTTCAGCCCTCGCCCCGATTTTCCTTTAAGGGGTCTTTGCTGTCCATAAGATTTATCTGTAATGAACTATCCGGGCTAGATTCCACTTGTCTATGCAGCTACCTAAATGAGGACCTGATTTTAAAAATTTTTATTAAGGTGGAAATGCATTTCTTCCTTCTGATCAGCTTGTCACTTGACAAAGTGACAGCAGGTATTTCTGAAAAGATTTCTCTGGGTATCACCTGCATGACGAGTGATACCTCATCTCAGACCATTTACTCTGGCAAGAAGAGAGCAGTTCATGTTGGCCAGAAATGTGGATATGGGTGATACAGAGCTTTGCCAAGCCGGGACAAGGACAGCGGTGAGTGCCACGCTCTGTGCCAGCCTTATGCACTGTCGCACCAGGCCAGGCACTGCCTGGCTGCTTCCCTGCTCATGGCATGGTGGGAGCAGCAGTGGTTTGGTGTCTGTTACTCAGTGAGACTGTGTTTTTATCACTAGCCTGGCTGCGGGGTGAGGAATAACTTTAAAAATTCCTTGTACAGTGGTGACAGTGCTTGTCCATTTTAGTTGTGCCAAGTCACGGGGAATACAAATCTGATGGGGCTGTGGCATTCCCTTTCTGGCCCTGAATGAAGACCGGCCTCTTGCCTTGTTAGCTGCGTGGCTCCCGCAGCAAATGACAAGATGGGCATGGAAAATGTCATTTGCACAATCACGTTCTGCGTATGGAGCGCAGGCACCGTCTCCGTTTTATAAGCCTGTTCTGCCACATGCCGTTTCCTCCATGGGGGAGGCATGAGGATCAGCAGGGCAGCTTTTGGAGTCATGTGCACTAGGTCAACAGCTCTCCAGGGCTTCTATAAACAGGGCCATCTGGGCATGTTGCCATTCCTGTTTGGCCTCCCGAGCAAAGCTTTCTGCCTTCCTGCAGGACGCGGAGGGTCAGATTGCTATGGGTGCTTGTGTATCTCCAGGAAAGCACCTGAATTAAGCACACATGCTGTTGTAATTGCTTTGAAATCACCTGGCATCTTCCTCCAGTCTCTTCACGCACAACTTTTTTCTCTAATAGTCAGTGATGTTAAGTGAGGAAAGCACGTGGTTACAGACCAGCCCCTAAGCGACGAGCCTGGAGTTGTTCCCATTGAAGTTCCCAGTCCTAGTGCTTGCACTGATTTCCGTGGGAGCACTCAGACCCTTAGATCTCACCCCCCGAGCAGCACCAGGAAACAATTGTTACTGTTATCTTAATTTCCTCTTGGCCTTGACCCTGTGAGCCTTAAAAAAATAAAAAGAAAAACGGTAGTAGGAATATTTAGACTCCAAAGGTGAAGGCAAAATTGGTTTTGCACACTGGTGAAAAGAAGCGTTTACTGGGGATACAGAGCCAGAAAGCATTCAGAGGAGGTTATCAAAGAGAGTGGCTTGGGGAAACTCACCTGCCACGTTTGATGTTGCTTGTCAAACACTCAATGGCCTCGTTTGAAGTGGCAGGAAGCAGGGAAAAGCGTGGTGTGACTGGCAGGGGCTGCAACCTGACGCCTGCAGACCTGCAAGTACAGAGCCCTCCCGTCCCAGCTTCCCATCTGGGCAGAAATTGCCACCGAAACCTCCGCATAAAAGGCTGCTTGGGAATTTATGGCTTGGGGAGGGGGGCGGGGAGGAGGGGGGGATCCCAGAGAGGTTTTATTTCTGATTCAAAGCACCAGGGGGTGCTGAAAAAAATCTGGGTAGGGCTGAAGGAAAGAAAGGGCTGTTGGGGGAAATCTCTGACCTGACAAACACTGTCTCTGGCTGCATGTGCATTTAGGGAAGGCAAACCCCCAAACTAACCCATCACCCTGATATCTGCAAAGACTTCTGCCAAACAGGTGATAGAAAAGTCCCCTCTGAATTGTAAACGCGACATAGCTACTAGCTGACATCTGCTGCAGTAAACAAGGGTCGTGTTCGAAGTGTGTGCACGCACTAATTTGAAATCAAAACTTTGGCAGCTTGGAGCCTACACACTTGTGATTGATTTGACTCTAGGTCATGAAATTCAGGGTATAGGGTTTCTTTTCCTAGTGCCATGCCTAAAAGCACTGCTGACGTACTGTGCAGAAGAGTATGAACCAAACCTGAAGGCTCTGATTCTGCAGGTGTGCATTCATTTTTATTATGTTTGCAAGAAGAGACAGGCACTTGCATGAGATTATATGATGTGGTATATGTGACTGCCTGCTTTACATTAGTAACTGCAGATAATTTAGGGTCACACAAATATTTCTTCATAACTCTTTGCAAACGGAAGCAGTGGTATTTTTAGTTTTTAGATAAAAACAAGCGAGACTTAATTATTTCCTTTTAGTTATTTTTAGTGTTCGTGAGTACTTGCTTAATCCGTGTGGAAGGTTTCTTTCCAGTTTCTTTTTTCTTTTTCTTTTCTTTTGAATGGGGATTTCCTTGTTCTTGCAATTATGTACTAAATTTCCAAAACAACCTCTGAGAATAAAAGCTAATCTATGGAGTTGTAAGGGGCAAATTTGTAAGGAGGAGACAAAGATATATTTGCTCCTGCTCATGATGTCTAAAGTCAGACTAGGATCCACGTTTTTAAAAGTGTTAAAACATCTAACCAATCTACCAATTTGGGAAGGGCAGTTCTTACAAAATTGTACAAAATTATTTGATCATCTCTAGGTGACTGATCTTTGTGATTGGAAGTTTCTGCCAATAAATGTTCATCTTAAAAAGATTTCTAGAGCTGATTTATTTTGTAAAGATGAAAAATAGCTGATGGTTTAGCACTTAAAATGAAAAGAAATTTTTCAAAATACAATTTCAGATAGAGCTGCAAAGGGATTATTTATGCAGTAATTGAAATTAGTTATGAGCGTGTGCTTGTATTGCTACTGTAAATCTTCTGCGGCAAGGAAGAATATTAACATGTTTCTTATTATTAAACTAGATAGTTGGCCCCACTATGCTAATGCCCTTCCTCTGTCTGAGATCTCGGCGGTCACCTGCTGTAAGCCAATGTATAAGTCCAGGAATTCTTACGGGACATGGACCCAAGGTATTAGCCCTGGGCTAAGAAGCCTGTCAGAAGTTTTGCGTGATTAAATGCTCCATTTATTTTCTGTCTTTTAACAACAGGCGTTGTTTCTGTGCAATCCGTCTGTAAGAGCAGGGCTTGTGCCTTTGACACGTGTGAAATCTGCAGCTGTCAAAATCTTTCTTTCTTGTGGAGTCCCAACTTAGGAAAAAGAATAATACTGGATTTCTGTCAAAAGCTTGGGTATTTTGCTGCGAAGTGTAAGTCTGAGTAGTAGGAACATTTTCTTAGCTTACAGTGTTTTTAAAAAATGCCTGCGTATGCATTCTCTTTTGCCTGCAAAACACCCGTGTTCTGCGACATTGATTTCACTGGTGATTCCCTTACTTTGATGGCCAATGATCAGAGACACCCACAGGAATGTCTTAGATATGTGCCTCTCAATCAACACTCCCTGTACTGGCTCCCGGCTACTGTTATGTTGCAGGTTTGGGAATGTCTGCCCTGGTCCCTGGGAGTGCCTAGGACCCGGAGCTACAGCGAGATGGGGGAGACCACTAAGTTGACAATATCGCTTCTGGGATGCCCAGCTGCTGGCTCAGTTTTTGGCATGGTAACGTAATCCCGTATCTCTGCATACACATGTTCGCGCACTCCCTGCACGTGATGGTCATAGGCATGTGGTGAACTGCAGCTCCATGTAGTAAACTGCACTGACTGCTGCTGAATGCTTTTTTGAACTGGGACTATGCCATATGCTGTTGCTTTGTAAAAGTAATATTTCCTCTCTTCAGTGAGACAGATGACTACAGAATTATAGTATTTGTTTTCCTTTGATGTGGAATACTAATTTTTATGTCAAGTAAGCATACAGTTTTAAGCACTTAAAATATAAACATGCTATTTGCAGGCATAGAACCCCCTGGATCATAAAGCATCATTTACAGACTACTGACTTCACTTTGTGATCAGGTGATGTTTGCCCAAAAGGTTTTCTATTCACTAAGCACTGTGATCTGCAGCCAAATAGCATTATTTCTCATATTTGAATGTTTGAAGGACCTTGGCGATTTCAGCTAGCGTTCAGGTGACGCTTCTTCATGCCTGATATTTGCACGCGCCTTGCTGGTACTCTGTGAGTAGGAGGCGTGAAGGAACAGGGTGAGAGTGGGACAGGGTGACGGCATGCCCTTCAGAGGGGAGTGCACTGGCAGAGTGTCCAGGCCAGCTGGAGCAGCACTCTCTGTACCCGTCCCGGAGTTCACTCGCAGGAGCAGCAGGCTTTAAAGAACAAACAAGCTCAAATCAAAATCGGGTTTTACTTATTTCTGCAACCTGCAGTGAGGTTTCTTTCTCTACATGTGTATTTTGCCTGAGCGGCAAAGCATTCCCCGCGGTTGGTGCCGGGGAGGGGGAAGGAGGCGGATTGCCCCCCCGTTGGCACTGCGCCGCGGGTGGGTGCATGGCAGGGCAGGTTCTGGGACATTCTGTCAGTCTCAAGTACAACGCTGGGACCTGGATCCAGGGTTTCGTTACTAAGGCACAACGTCCGGACAAATTTTAATAGCCCCACTCCTAAAAGAAAGCTATTGTCACAGTAATGTGTCAGTGTTTGGATTGCTACTTGCAGAATTTTGAGTGCAAACTTCATCCGCAGAAAGCGAGACGGCATGCATCTTTTCTGCAAACTATTATGTCTAGTTCTAGACAGTTTGGAGTGTTTGTTTGCACTTGACATGCAGACAAAAAGTATTGTCTTGCTGCTCTGTGCAGTTGGTAAAAACATATCAGATAGGTTTTGTCGAATGTAATCTCTGAAGACACGTAATAAACGAATAGCAAAATTATGGAAGTGCCAACAGGCTTCAAGTGTAGAATTAAACTGACACTGTCAAAAAGTAACAGCTCTCTAAACTGACATGAATCCTAATGTGCAGGAGTTAGGGTTGTAGTAACAGAAGATAATGCAACGATTTTTGCATTTGTCTTGAAGAATGTGTAGTCAGTGTAAGTACAGCAGACTGTGTTAAGTACTACCATTGCCAAAGAGAAAGGTGATGCTGCCCCCAATTTGAAGGGATTTTTTTCAAGATTATTGCAAAGGAATCAACTTATCCAGCAACGAAATGCAGTACTTTTGAGGACAAATGGTGACCACCATGATCACTAAAGGGCACATGGCATAGGTGCCTCATGCAGCAGCCACATACCCTACCTCTGAAAGAAAACCAGCCCTTGTGGGTCCTCGCAGCTGTGCCACTCTCCGTTTACCTCGTTAGCTCCTGGTGCAACGTCAGCATCTGCATAGGCAGATACCTTTCCAGGGTCAGGGTCTAGAGCATGAAATAAAGAAGTTTTCTACACGCAGTTGACTCCACAGGGAGAACACCAGTCAGGCGACGGGGTAGTTTCCAAACTGGCATCTGGCCAGGTTGCTGGAGTTAATAAACTTACTTTGGCTGGAGAAGAAAAAAGTGCTACAGGAACCTTTAAAGGAAGTTTTCGTTCATTAATTGTCTTAATTCCCCTGCTGCTGCGCGACGCCAGATGGTAGCGCTGAGGACAAGCCCACCACGCGTTACCCGTACGCCACGGCCAGCCTGGCCCGTGCCTACCAGGGAGAAGCTGCCCCTTCGCTCCGTTTCTGAGGTGCCCGTCAAAGCTGTTGAATGCTTCCATTCACCAGAGGACTTTCTGAGGTGTGGACATGCAGCTTCCATTCAGTTTCCAGGGATGCTGGGTCACCCGCCTCCCGGAAACGACTGGCTACTGTACCTGGCACACTTAGCGATGCAATTTTCTGCCCTTCTGAAGGGGTACTGGCAAACCATTGCTGCAGTAGTCAGAGAAAAGGGACAGTTATTTAGACAAACTGACGTATTTCAGGACCTCGATATTTTGCTCAGCCTGTCAGTTTTTCTATAGTCCAAAGAGGAATGGCTACAAACCAAGCGGCCTTTGTAAAACTAAACATATACTAAATATAACTAACACAAGGACATGAAAGTATTTATCTGATAAAACCCAACTTGTGGTGCGTAAGCGAGTCAGTATAAATAGGTCCTCCTGTAAATCTGAACAAGGTGACAAAAAATCAATTTACTTCTTTTGGAGTTTAGAATAATCTCACAAATCTCACCCGTTCTTGGTGACTACACTGATTTTTTTCATGAGGTCCACTGTGATGTATGAGCTAGATGGTAAATTTTAGCACATGTGCAGATCAGTACTAATAAAAAATAGAAATGGCAGGCTGTGGTTTTTTGAAGCATGAAAATACACAAACTGGAATAATTTGATGTTTTCTCATTGTTAGCCAAAACCCCACCACTTTTTGTACTGAAGAAAAATGACCATATGAATATACTCCTTGAAGTCTTACCACACCATATGAATTTGCAATTTCTGTTCCTGCAACTTTTATTTCCCCATTTGTGGGGAGGTAGGAGATCTCAATTTGCTTCTTTTCAGAAGCGCACCAGTGCTGTTCTCAGGCTGTGTTTAATGTCTACCACTCTCCTAAGAAAGCACAATCCACTTCAATTGGACTGAGGTTTGCAAATGAGAACTCACTTTGCAGCATCAGGCCTGTTTCCAATTGACTAATGCTTTAAAGACACAGTCAGTCAGAAGGCACAGCTTTAAAGCCCGTAACCACATCAGAAGAAGAGGAAATACATGTATGCAGGCTCTAGCACTTGTGTGAGATACACAGACTTGTGATAGTGTCAGTTAGCTTCAATTTTACGCTCTGGTTCACTAGTGTATCCCACGAGTACATGGAAAAAGTAACTTTGAGAACTGCAGTCTCCTAGACACCTTATTTTTGTAGCTTTTTGTGACCAACAGAGCCGCGGCCGTGCCAAAGTGGTACAGGTGTGCCAAATACCCCTCCAATCTCTGCTCGTGTTGTTGACACCCATAGCTCATGCCTTTGAAGGCAGAGGTATTTGTCTCAGTGTTGGTGTAAAAAATAGCCAAATTTGGGTCAGTAGGTATGTATAATGAACAAAAACATCTGAGGCTAATTTGGCTAACTCGGACTAATATGTTTTTGGAACTATCCCGAAGTTAATGGGGAGATTTTTGCATGGTGAGATACTGAAATGCCTTTTGTGTGGTGTGGGTCGTAGGGTGAATGGGGGCTGACATGGGAGGGGTAAGAACCAACTCACCGAAACATAGTGGGGTATAGGTTATAGCATCATTAACTATATTCTATGTCTGAGGACTCCTTGATGTGAAAGATAGAAAAAGCACCCAAAAGGACGGCTCTTTTAGATGTGATTGCAGTCGAGAGGGAGGAACTATTGGAGAACCAGAACATGCCAGCATGTTCAGTGAGAATGATCAGCAACAGACTGACTTACGAGAGAAGTAGAACAAGAAGGCAAAACCAACAGACTTTTAGAAAGCCAGACGATAGTGAGCTTGGAATATATACAGAAAAAATCCCATAGGAAATGTGTTCCCTAAAGGGGAAAATGTGTTCCCTAAAGGGGAAAAAAGAAAATGTGTTCCCTAAAGGCGAAAAAAGAAACATTAGTCCTGTAAGGGAAATATGTTGAAGGTGCAGGTTCAACATATGCCAGTGTGGGATGTTGAAAAGCGTAGCAAGTAGATAATCTAAAATCTTTACTATAAAAGGGGAGATACAAGAGGTGCAAACTTGTTCAGGCTACTAAGAATGGGTATGAGGGAAAACCATGAAGAAGTAGGGACGAATTAAAGCCGGTCAAGCCGTCGACTGAGCTAGGAGAGAATACTGAGCAGCCTTCTGTAAGGGCAGTGCTAGTAAGAGGCGGAGTGAGAGAAGCTGTAATCCGTCACTGGGTGGGAAGGAAAAGTTAGATGGTGCTGAGAAAACTAAAATGTTTGATGCTTGTTATGGTTCACTCTTTACCAGAAAGGCTAGCTGACTCAGCAGTAGAGAAGTAAGAGTCAAGGACAGACTAAAATAGAGAATATTTAGCTAAGGTAGAGATTTCCAGTTTGTCTGGACCTGACCTGAACCTGGAGGACTGGCTGAGACCAGCGCAGAGCCGTCACCTTCGGGAATGTCTGTCCTCACCCTGGGAAGGCAGGGGACTGTAACAGGTAACGATAGCGCATAGCTTTGAAAAAAGAGGAAGAGGAGGAGACTGGTGTTATTGGCTCTGACTATAATTTCAATTCCCAGAAAAGTACTGGAACAAATACTCGAGCTGTTTGAAAATACCAAGAAGATAAATAGGGGGACGAGTAACAGCCAAAATGAATGCACTCAGGACAAACGATTCCAGAATCTGTCTAATTCCTGCCCTGACAGTGTGACTGTGCAGCAGTCAGCTTTTTCGATCTTAGTAGGACTGCTTGACACCCAGGTGACATCCCGATAGACAAGCAGAGGGGACAGAATCTGGCAGAACTGCTCCAAAACAAGCGCTCAGCTGACGAGAAACCGGGATCAAAGCGTACTATTAGCTGCTTTGTGTCGATCCAGAAGGGCATGATTTTGTCGCAGCCTGCTCTGCTTCGTGCTCTATTCAATGTTTCCCTGAATTACTTGTAAAGTGGAGTAGAGAGTATGTTAGATACGTTCAGGTGGCACTCCACTGAGAAGAGCCGGAGTTGCACCGAAGGGCAGGATTAGAGCTTGACATGATCATGGCAAACTGGATACAGACTTGCAAAATAAGATGCAATTCAGTAAAGGCACTGCGGTCAGTGAGGATGTGGGATTAGTCACGTGGAATAAATCTAGGATGGGCGAAACAAAACTTAAAAGCAATTCTATGGGAAAGGTCCCAGCAATTATAGTAGATTACACACTGAAGATGAGTCAGCAATGTCATTCTGTTGTGTAAAAGGTAAACATCACATGGAGATATCTGACCGGCTCTGTTATCTGCAAGACGCCTGACAGCTGTGTTCAACCTGCAGCTGGGGTGCCGTGCCCTGATTTGGACACCGGACTTCCAGAAATAGATAACTGTCTATATAAAATCCAAAGTAAAGCAATGAGAAGGATCAAAGGACTAGAAAATATCACCTGTGAGGACAAATTTAAAGAACTGGAGCAGCTTAGTCGAGAGGGGAAAAAGGACTGAAGGGAGACCTGATAACAACCCTCAAGCACATAGACGGTAGCTTCAGAAAAGAAGGAATTAATCTGTTCTTCGGGCCTACTTTTGCTAGAAAATGAGCTAAAATTGTAGTAGGTACTTGAAAGCAGCAAGTACTAGGGAAGTCTTACTACTAGGAAAGTCTTACTGCCAGTATGAGACAATTAGCTGAGCGTACTAACATCTTGTGAGGGCTGAGGCATCACTCAGGGTATTTGAGAATGTTACAAATATCTTTAACCCTGGAAGAAGAGAGGAGATGGTCTGCAGGATCCCCTGGCATAGAATTAATTCCTTTGAAACAAATGCAACAAAATTGCGTACTGGAGATGGCAGCTGTGGCTTCACAGATCAATATACACACTTTCTGCATTATTGATGGCCACCCTCACTGGAAACTTTTTTTGGCATCCCTTGCAGTCCTTCTTCCTATGCTAAGAATTTTCCTATCTTATGGCTCCTAAGGAAAATAAAACAGATAGAGGCTTGTTCGGAGGTCTTTTATCTATCTATTTAATGGTCCTTCTTTCCTGGCTTGAAGACTATATGGATATCACGCAAGTATGAGAATTTGCACTCTGCAATCTCATCTGTGGTTTGCTTGAGGTTCCTTACTGACTGCAGGATACAGTAGAACAGAGTCTACTGCTTTATGTGTACATATAGAAAGACATGGATAAGATAATGTGTATGCCTTAATGTGTGCTCAGAGCTCTGAATAGTAAATTTCCTCATTAATATGTTTCCAGTGGATCTCATCTTTAAGATGAACCAGAAATTTCACTATACCTCTAGATACAGCTATTAATACTTTTGTTGCCACATTATCCCTAAGTTTCAGCAAAAAGCACACATAGAAAAGGTGCCAAATTTGGGCTGGCATCTTCTGAAGAGTTTGTGTGTTTTTTCCCCAAGTCATCAAAACACTGTGGGGTTTGCAGGTCTAGTGACTAAAAGCCCTAGATAAAAGCAGGGGTCAATCTTTCATAGGCTATCAGAGCATTGCTTCTGAAACTAGACCGGTTGCTTGTACTATCTGATTTGTACGGTTTTGGCTGTGTTACTCATGAAGAGTTGCACTAGGCTGAGACAGCTGGATACATTTATTTTTTTTCTTTATTAGTGGACAAAATGTTGAGACTGACTCAGCCTGTTTTCCAATATGTGCTACACCTGCAAGGGCTCCCCCCACCTCTGGCTCTTGCCAAGGAGCCGGGAGATCAGAGTGAGCAGGGCCACGTTTATTTATGCTGAATTTAAATCTCAGCTAGCTTCTGTGTGTAAAAACAACAAGTTCCTGTCTGTTTCAAGTCTGACGCTTTTCCTGCATCCCTCTCTTTTCTTAGGAAAAGGATAGAAAAGGCTCTATTACCCAGTAAGGAACTGCAGGTGTTTTCTCCCTGACTTTTACCCTCATCAGGGCTTGTGCTTCCTTGTGAGCAGCCACGAGAGTGATTTCGCTCGAATTGCATAATGTGTTACATAGTCCTCGGTTCAGCTGACAACTAGGCTAAGGTCACTGGCAAGGTCCCAGTAGGCTTGCTTAGAGGAAATCTTTGCTGTGCTAATACTCTTCTAAGCAGCTGCAGATTTAATTAGAAAATTTGCAAGGGAATTGTTACTTCTGGTGGAAGGAATAGCTAATTAGCCCCATGAAGACTATTGTCAAGTAAAGTTGTTCTAAAGATGCATTTCCTGTCAACTCAATAAATGTGTTTAATGTCTTGAAGATGGCTATAGTTTTATTTACAAGCTATTGCATACCATGCAGTCATATGGATGCTTGGGGTAGGTGTGGCCTGGTGCATGTGTAAAGTTTCTGTTTTCATCTCAGGCATAGTAATGAGATATGTGTATTAGCTAAGTGACATAATTTATCTCAGGTGCAATTGCAGCATGAGATGTGGCAAGCTGAGGGAGAGTTTGGTCTAAGTTGTCATTCATTGAACAACCTCTGTGGTCAAAGCCTGGGAATTTTGTTGGTGCAATTAATTGCTTTGAAATTCATGGCCTTGCCGTTGTGAGTAAAATGAGCAATATTTGGTCTAGGACACCTAGATCTTGCGTTTTTGAGATGGTTTTAAAACATGCGGCAAATTCACCCTTCCTGATTTTGACTTGTTATCAAGCCTGGTCCAAAGCCCAGTGATGGAAAGATGTTCATTTATGGTATTGGCTTGTGGCTTCCAACCAAAAACTAAAAAAAAGGGCATGCAGACAAGAATATGCACATTCTTAAGGAGAATTAATCTATACTCCAAGGACTTTTCATGAAGTACTTTGCTTTCATGATCTAGGGAGAGCCCTGACCCAACCTGCTTCCCATTCCAGGTCATTATAGTTCAGTTCTGAACAGACCGTGGAGGGAGTCAGTCCTGCTGCAGCATGGGGGCTGCAGCAGTGGGGTTAATCCTAAACCACTCTTATCTCCCCAACCTCCCCTCAGATAAGTTTAAACTGAAAAACAAATAATACAAGCCGAAGAATATGTAAGTAGGAGTGGAGGTTAATAGTTGCATATCCTTACTATCACAAAGCAATCGCATAGCCTGGCTTGCACGAGATAGTTGTCCTGGTAAATTTTAAGTTAACCTCAAAAGTTCCTTACGGGTGACTAAAAATGGAAATCTGCTTTTTTGCTTTAGCTCTCTTTATTGTTATCTTTGGTCATTTTACTGAGCTGTTACATGATGTGGGTGATGCAATTGGAATTGCATCAGGCTCACATGAGCCTGGAGATATAACAGCAGCACAGACTGAAGGAGAGCAGGACTGGGCTGAGTCATGCTGTGCAGTATCTTCTGCATGGGGATGGCAGGGCTGAGCGCCAGCCCCAGCTCTGGCCCTCCTGCAGCTCCAAGTCATCCTCCCTAAACATCACCAAGTTCACACATACCCTTCCCAGCAGCTGGGCTGTCCAGGCTGAGGAACCCAAAGTGTCTCATGAATCATCAGTGCTCAATCCACACAAAAGTTAATTCCACCCCCCAGGAGCTGTGGGACTCTGAAAGAGCAGATGGCATGGTGGGAACTCGAGGCTGCCATGGTTAATCTCCTGTTTCCCTTTAATGTTAGCTTGCATCACGGTTCTTGAGGAGAAGTCCAGGGAGAGAATCGAGAAAGAGTTTGGGGAAGTCCAGGGAGAGAATCGAGAACTTGAAGGACTTCAAGCTGTGGAAGGAATAGGCTGGATGCAGGCTGAAAGGAACAACAGCAAACACGTTTTTTTTCAGAGCCAAACAAAAAGCTCTGAAAGAGATTTTTAAAGGGGAAAAAAGGAACTGTGAAATCTACAGATGGAAAGAAAAATCACAATTCCACAATCATTTTGGAAGTTATCGAGTGGAATATAACAATAAAGTTATATATGAAGTGTATTATCTTTGTTATTAACTATAAGAACAATAAGAACAACATTTTGCTATTTTATAGCGCTGAGAGGAAACATCAACACTTTCCACACCACATCAGACACACATTTACTAAGGCTGTTAAAGAGGTGGGCCGTGTCCCCGTTAACGCTGGCAGGTGCACGAGGAGGTGGTGGCCACGGCGGGTCTGTGCAGTCTGTCCCTCGCTGAGGCTGGGTCGACCCCGGACAGGACGGCTCACTCTCCCGGCAAAGAGCTTCCAGTCTAAATTTCAGCCATAGCAACTGGAGGCAAATCATAAGGCAGGGATGGAGGATGCAAGTGGTCTACCTGGACTTCAGCAAAGCC
>NW_009223016.1:2693-2947 GCF_000690835.1 Fulmarus glacialis | reverse complement strand
CCCCAAGGCAGACCCGGGGCACCGTCAACGCTTCACTCACCAATTCCCCCCAACCCCAAAACGGGGAGGAAAAGGCGAAAAAATTTCACCTCGGACCAAGGGTTTGCTTTATATTCCGACCTCAACGCCGTTGCAGGACACAGCAAAGCCGTTACCCACAGCAAATCCCTCCCTGGGGTCGAGGGCAGCAACGAGACACGAAATTTTCCGCAAGAGCCCGAGCGGGGAGGATGAGGAGCTGCGGGAAGGAGCCG
>NW_009223016.1:1397-2473 GCF_000690835.1 Fulmarus glacialis | reverse complement strand
GCGGGGAGCTGCAGCACGTGGGGACAGAGCCAGGTAAGTCAGAAACCTTCAGGATTTGGTCCTCCCGTGGCTTCGCCGTTCAGCTGTAGCACGCGGGAGGTGGCGTCCCCTGCTACAAGGGTGGCCCACGTGCCCCAGAAGCCATCGCACCCACGGGGGGATGCCCTGGGCAGCTGGAGAACCACGAAACCAGGAGAAACACCTTGTGGGCTGCCACCAGGAACCACAGGTCAAAGGCAGCTTCGTCGGGATGAACGTGGCATACAGGACGTCTCCTTCGGGGTGGTGACATGCAGACCATGCCCACCCCAAACCCTCTCCAGCCCCACTCACCTGCCAGGCTGAGCACCAGTGCTCCCAGGGCAAGCAGCGGGCAGAGCATCCTTGGCGCGAGCAAAGCCTGGGTAAGAAAGCAGAAGCGAGCACGGCCCCGGGCGTCCTTCTCACGGGGAGTCTTCTCTATCGCGACAAGCAGCCTGAGCTGGGGGTTCCGGGGATCGGGGGCAGAGAGCAAGAGAGGGCAGGAGACCGGCATCGGGCCGGGGATCCCATGCCAGCCGTCCTCTCCGGTTGCCACGCGGTAATCGGAGCACCCACCTCGTCGTAAAACGCAGGAGGGGTTTGCCTCCCGCCTGGCACCGGCCAAGGGACCGCTGCATCCCCTGCCTCGGAGAGCCGACAGACCCGGAGGCAGCTCTTGTGCCGGAGGCACTGGCCGGTGCCCGGGAGAAGCCACGTGAGCCTCTTCCCCTCCTCACTGCTTCTCCTCCCTGGTTTTTTTTTTCCTCTCTTTCCCAGCTTTTCGCCGCAGCGTTGGGCTGTTACATCCCTGTCCTCCAAGAGGAGGCAACTCACTCCCGGTGTCCAAAATGGCTAAAAACCAAACATAAGAGGTTTGCAGATTCCTGGCTCCGCCGGTGGCTCGAGGGCTGCGCGGTTCATCCCTGCTCACGGCAGGAAAGTCTCTGGCACAAGGTTGCCCCAAAAAATAGGGAATAAGCGTCTCGGAGCTGGATGTGGGGAGAGGTGAGGGCAAGCTGCCAGCACCGCTGGCTACCGGGGGTCACCGATCGCAG
>NW_009223016.1:0-1280 GCF_000690835.1 Fulmarus glacialis | reverse complement strand
TATCGCAGCCAGCGTCGCCGCTGCCGCGTCCCATCCTCGTCACAGCACATCCCAGAGCCCCGCTGCTCCGCCCGGAGCCTTTAGCGCTGACGGGTTTCGGTGCCGTAGCTGTAGTTGCAATAAATCGGTGTCGCGGCACCGGTTTCCTGAGGTGCAGCAGGAACAACTTCAGCCGTCGGCGCCTTCCTCCTTAAACCCCCTTTAATAGGGGAAACCTGCTGCGCTCCAATCCCAGGGGGTAAACTGAGGCAGGGGGGAGGGGGGAAACTGAGGCAGAGGGGAGGGGGGAAACTGAGGCACGGCTCTGCCTCAAATGTGCTGGGGGAGCATCTCCTCTCCTTCCCTCCCAAGCACAAGGCTCCTTTGGGGAAAACAAATGATTCAGCTTTTTTTCTTAAACCATATTCCCAACTCTCGCCTTTTCCCATGCGGACGAGCCCGGAGCCAGCCCCGTGCCGAACCCCAGGCAGCCGGGAAGGGAGGGAGCCGCGGTGGGAGAGGGTGACAGGGCACCGCTCAGCTGCCTGGGCAAGGGAAACCGTGACTCATCTCCCTCACGCTCGCCCTTGGAGCTCTTTCCTTTTCCTGGTGATGCTAAAATAAATTATATTTTAAAGGTTTCGTGACCTACGAGTGCTGACAGACCATCTCAGAGGTGTCACAGGAAGGGGACACCCGTGTCCCCAACCCTCCTTCTGCAGTCCAGAGTCTTTCAGCGGGTGTCTCGCCTTTCCGTGACTCAGTTTCCCCATTGCCGCGGTGTGAGCCCAGCCGAAGGATGGGCTCTGCCCCGGACCTGAGTTTTCGTCACAAGTCGGGATATAACGAACCCCACAAACACGTCCCTTGGAAGAGGGACGCCCTCACGCACGATAAGCCAGGATGGCTGAACCCTCCAGAAACCCAAGGAATAATTAAATCCCTTGTTGCAGCGGGACCCCGGGGACCATACGTCACCCGTTCCCCATTTATTATTTACTATCACGCAGCCAAAACGCTGCTTTTTGATCATACCCAGATTCTCAGCTGCCAAATTGTCACCCTGAGATGGGTGGAGGTGTAAAGAAAACATCTGCTGGTCCAGAGAGAAGAGGTCCTCAACCCCCGCTCCGGGTCAGCCCCCACTTTGCTCTTCTGCTGCCCGGAATTTCTGGCAGACAAGAGCCCGGCTCTGCTCTAGACTATTTTTTAGTCCCCGCTTAACCTCTCGGTGTGCAAAGCGGGACCCTGCGGGGATGGGGGGCACGGCAAAGGAGGGGTGGAAAGATGGGGGGCAACCC
>NW_009223015.1:43925-47505 GCF_000690835.1 Fulmarus glacialis | reverse complement strand
CAAAACTGAGCCCTGGGGAATACCGCTCGCATGTTGCTTCTTGTGGAGAAAATGTCGCTTCTTGTGGAGAAAAAGAGGTTATTTTGCAATAGCTGTGGTACTTCAAACGCTGCCAGCTTTTATCTCCCTACACTTACAAGTTCACACGCTATTCCAACTAAGGCCAGATCCGAAAATCCTCTGATCTCCAGCAGCACCCAAGTCCACACAGACGTTTGACAAGGGGACGGGGTCACTAGTAATATCCCAGGTTAGTGTGAGCATTCAACAGTCCTCTTCAGAAATTAAAGTATGCAAATAACCTAGGCTGGAGGTTAATTAAAGACTGCAAGGAATGCTGTTCTGAATTCGGTATGAAATCTGGAAGCCAAACCAAAAGAAAAGCTGTGCAGCTGCGTGAATGATGGTCCACAGGACACCCTTGAGCAATGCCACAGACAAGTAGCAGATACATTACACACACAGGTCTGGACCTATTAAAACTCGCTTGAAAGCCTAATTAAGGCAACAGAACGATCATAGAATCATACCATCTTGATACTCTGGCAACAACGCACTTGGACAGTATGTGACGGGAGTCTACCACTGACCTGATAGGACTTCCTACGATGAGCCAAGCCTAGCTTAGTGGACCCACAAAAAAGATCAGCTGCCCTTCCAGCACAAGCAAAAGCACAAAGTGCCTTTCACGCCAGTTACAGCAACAAAGGTATTTCTACACCTTCATCTTGGCTCCTACAACAAATTATTTACAAATAAACTGAAATTTAATATACAGATTTGAATGTTAACAGGTGATAAAGGAAGACAAACTTGCTGAATTTGTGTCTTTATTCACTAATTTTAAAAAAATCAACCAGGGAGAGACTCTGCTCGTGTTATGGGATGTTTGCCCTCATAATGCCTGAGGTTTGGTTTTCTGTTTATTAAATGGGATTCTGCAGAACATAAACTTGGTCTGTGATTACTATGGAAGCAAATATCCTTCTTAAATCTAGAGATTAAATTATTCTCCTAAAAATGGATACACAAAATTACATGTTAATTTTCTAGGGCATCACTTTTTTCCTTAACTGAGTAGCAAGAGGCTAACTTTAATTTTCCAGAAGCCTTAAGCCTGTGTTTTAAAGGAAATAATGAATGAAACATGAAATAAAACTCAGGCTGGAATTCCCTCTTTTCCTTTTGAGTTTAAATCTTTTGGTTTTAGCATCTTTCACAAGTTTTGGATTATTCTTCCCCCTCCAAGTACCTAATTTCAGATACATAGTTGTGTCCATGAAACATTCAGGTTCGATTAGAATGGATGGGGCATGCCACAAAAAACCCTTGATTATGCGGACAATAGTTTATCATTAAGAACGGCTCTTTTTCTAAACAAATTAAAAAAAAAAGGGTTCAGACTTGGACAGAACCTCTTTCCTTCCAGCATTCAATTTATTCGCTCAGGCTGGTGCAAAGAGCTTCAAAGCAGCACTGCCAGCACCCGAGGAACCGAGCATCCCTCTTGCACACTTCGCAGCCTCCACCGCAGCCGGGCAGGGGAATGAGTCGGCCTCCTGACCCAGATCCTTCCTTTAAGCATAGGGTGGCTGGAGCAGCTAATCCTCCCTAATCTCTTTTCTACAGGATTCTCTTCATCGCAGGAAGATCCCTTTAAAGGACACAAAGGCGAATCACAGTACCTCTGCTGGGTGTGAAATTATCGGGGAGCCACCAACGGGCCACCCCCGGTTGCAGAAAAGCCACCAAATAAACACCCAAAGAAGCGAATGATGGAGTCAAGCCTTGGTGACTGAAAATGTGGGGCAAGTAGGTTCTTCAACACCTCACTTTCACATTACCTTCTTTACCATCAGCTGGCACTGAGTTGGGCAACCTGACACAAGGTGGTATCTAGTCCAGAGAGACACAGTGAGATTGCAATTAATACAGAAAATTTAAATCAGCGTTGGATCTAGCCATGCTACAGAAACTCTGCTCAAGGCTACACCCAACCCACTTACATGCACTTCTCTCCAAATAGGTACATCAAATTAACACTCGTTTCTAATCAGTTCACATCCAGGAGTCACTGTTGTTCCTTAGCTTATAGAAGTTTATCCCAAAGTATTTTTGGTCCAAGCGTCAGCGCTTGAGATCACAACATGTTACTGAGGCAGTTACGAACCTTCATTGTAATCTGCCAAAAAAGGTTATTTGTGTGAGAACTGGATGTACATTAACACAGTTATTCTTCTTATCTGATTCCCAACTCGCGCCTCATGCTGAATTTGAAGAGCACATCTGCTTCTGATCACTACTCCATATTCATTTCATTTTCAACAGAAATCAGCCCCCATTACTCTGGGTGCAGGCACACATGGTGGCCTGTGACATTTAAGTCACCTTCGGTGCAGTTCCCTTTCTGTTAGAAGTCATAGAATCATAGAATCAATGTCTTTCCCCCAAACTCCAAGCCAAAGAGCTTCTTTGAATATATTTCTTTGAAATATTTTACAACGGAAACAAAATGTCATCCTTCTTCCATTCCCCTTTCCAGATTCCACAGGTTTGGAATCTTACAGCAGATGTAAAAGTAATCGCATTAATTTCTTGCAGTATGAAGAATTAGGAAGCACCACGCAAGAAGCTGCTTACAGGACAAAACCCAAATCTTTATGTCCAAAAGTAGCTCTTATGATATGGTATTCTCCATTATTGATCAGGGGAAATTATTACAAGATTATTTCATTGAAATGCTGGATTTATTTAAAAAAACCCCCCAAAAACCCACCAAAAACCCACCCCTACCAAATATCAGTATTTTCTACAGTATACTATATAAAATAAATGAACATGACAGATGGTTAGGGGTTTTTGTTCTTGATACCAGTATGATTTCATTGAGAAAGAAGTTCTAGCAAAGTTTTGTTGGGAATTTGAAGCATATCCAAGCTCTTGGACAAACTTCATTTAATCTGACAAATCACACTTTGCTTCTTCCTCACCTCCTATCTCTGCCCTACAGGAAAATGTGTTCCTCTGATTTTATTTCAGGGGAGATTATTGGGGCTCACAGTGAAAGCGCCATGATTTTCCAATCCCATTTTTGGCAAGCAGCACGTAGTTCTGGAAAAAAAGAGCTCAGGAATGTGCAACTGAGCTCCTGATAATACATGTGAAAAGGCATGGAAGGGATAACGGAATTATTTTTCATCTTTATCTAACTAAAAATAGTGGTTTCATCTGTGAGTTGCCCGAATCTCAAATGATTCATCCTCCCAACCCACACATGACATACTATAACCTACAGGGGAAAACACCGAGGCAGCTCGGAGTCGCTGCGCGGTGGTATCAGACCACAGACCTCTTCCTAAAACAGCCGTCCTCCGCCAAAATACACAGATTTGAAAACTGTGATGCGTAACCCATGTGGAAAACCACATATGATGATGGAGCAAAGAAGATGTGGAAGTAAAAAAGCAGTTCCTGGGTGCTGAAGACAGTGCTCTCTTCCATACCTCTGTACTACACGACTTTTGTAAAACCTAGACAAGCTATATATAAAAATCATAAACTACAAAATTACCTATTTGCT
>NW_009223015.1:31956-43914 GCF_000690835.1 Fulmarus glacialis | reverse complement strand
CTGCTAGTCGTGTAATAAACCGCAGAGACCTATGATGAATGAATTTGTCAAGGACCTCAGATCACGTGCCTCTTCCATCCTAATTCATTTTTTTCTAGGACTTACTCTAAGTTTGCAATCTGCCAAGGGCTTCAAATAGAAACTCAAAAGGAACCTAGCTGAGAAATTTCTCTCCTTTCCCTGAAACACGAAATTTTCTTTCAAACTTGTGTTTTCTTAAAGCCTAGAACCGAAATACTCCCAGCACTGGCTTCTATTCCTGTAACATATCAAGGAGTGATATCTTTCCACACTGAAAAGCTATTTTAGGTCATTCTTCACAGTTACTTTTATATTTTACATTAATTTAAATTTTTACAGTCATATTTTCCCCACAGGCATCTGAATTATGTCTTTGGAGGAAAGAATTGAAAAAAAATAACCACCTTTTTCCCCCAAAAGGAATTCAGATATTTTTAAAGTGGTTTTTAAGTGTTGTATAGGGTATATAAAGGGTAATATAAACCGAATTATTTATTACAACTGTTTGTACATTTATATTCCTTTGGTTTTGCTTTTTTGCATACATACATATGTATATACACATGTAGGTATGTATATGATACTGAGGACAGAGCTGGGAGGAGGCGGGGGAGGGGGATCAAAACCCAGTCTGCAGCTCAAGACTGTCAACCCGCTGCTGTGAAAGCCACAAACCTTGAAATCTTAAACTCTCGTCAGAATTGTATCCCAACCTTTCCAACTCACCTGGACGGAAATCCACTGCTGGCTGGCCACCAGACCATCCATGGTCAAGCCTGAGTCTTCCTGCTGCTACAACTACTACCCAAGTCTCTGCCTTTCTTGGACCAACGGGCACGGGACAGCACTTTTTTCACTTAATCCTGCGCAAAGCTCGGCTTTGCATCTCTTGAAAGCAGCCTCCCTGGTAGAAGAGGCGATCACAAAACTCTTCTCTACAGCCCAAAAAAGGAAGGGGCCAAAGATGCTCCAGACCCGGACTCCGCACATGGAGGAGATGGAGCTGATAACCTCTTTGCAGTTATTCATGCAAACAGGGGGAAGGAGAAAACCTTGTACAGCAGCTTATGTTTTTCTATAAGCAGCTCACATTACTGCATAAAATACAGTGAATTGCTCTCATCTACAGCTTTTCTTCCTGTTTTCCAAATAATTAAAAGAGCAGCTTAAAAGCGTTTCTTTGGCATTAAAAATATTTGCACTATCCCACCAGAAAAGCAAAATATTACTTTCCCAGGGCTGTGCTGATTTAGCAAACTTATAAATAACACTGGGCTTACCATTTGAAAAAAAGAAATGAATAAAAGGAAAACGCTATCATATGTTCACAAATAAATGTCGCTACGTTTCTAAGCTAAATTTCCTCGATAACCAAGCTTTATAAACAAACAGTTAGGACAGTGAGCTATAAGCACCTTTCCCAAATATTCAATCTACTATCAAAACATTTCTTCCTCTGTGTAATGGAATGTTTCACGTGAAAAACAAACTTCCTTGATTGTTCTTCTGATAAGAAACTATTAGAAATGTGCAGCTACTACTACAGTCCTCAAGATGCAGGAGGCAGGAAAGAGATGGAGCCAACAAACTGGAAATACGGCCAGTAACATTTTCACTCAGGTGAAACTCTGTTAGGAAAACCCACTCTCATATCTGCTAAATAAAACTAGAGATACTTAACAAAAAAGGAATGGACCCAAAAGTCCCCAAGATTTCTTCTTTTCCTACTCACATGCAACAAAAAGGGTCTTCATCCAGCATCATTTATTTTAGGAGGCAAAAAAAAGTTGCATTTTTTTAATTGTATGTTTTTTAAATTGTATGCTTTTTAAATGTTTTTTAAAAAACTACACAATTTCCTTATGCTCGGAAAGCGCGCTCCTTTCAAAGGCAACACGACTGCAGCGGCACCAGCCAGATACTCACAGTGCTGTACACAGCGGAGACGGTCGGAGTGAAGATCCGATCCTCGAGGGGCTGCTGAACAGGACCTCGGGGAATTCTGCAATACAGCAAGTTAAGGAAAGCAACGTCGAAGGAAGGGTCGCGTTTTGGGCAATACACACAGCCAAGGCGTCGTCCATCAACGCAGCCGGTCACCTTCCACGCTCAGGCAGACACACAAACATCTCTGAGGCACTCACATGCAACCAGGCAGCTATGATCCTTCAAGGTTTTCCAAAAGAGGAGCAAAGTGTGGCTTCAAAAGGCAGATGTCACCGACAAATACAGCGACGGAAACCGAAAGCAAACAGATTGCCGAACAATCTACAAAACCTTCGTCCCGTCAAGAGAATCCCCCACCTCTTTTTTTTTTTTTTAAAGAGTAAGGGAAAAAAACCAAAACCCACAAGCCCTTCGCATTCAGCGAGACAAACCCTGCTGATCAGCAGGGCATTTTCTGACAAAGGCAGCGCCTGTTTTGCTAACCACGCAGGAATCATGTTATAATTGTTTCCTTGTTTGCCTCTCTTCAACCAGTAACTCCTTTCCTCATCCACCCACCAAAATCGCTTCTAAAAGGGGCTGTCAGATAGATTTTAAGTTTTTATGATCTGCTGCAGGGTTATTTAGAGGCAAATCACAATAGTTTTCTTAAATTGGAAAGGTATTGTGGGAATCCGGGGAGGGAAAAAAAAGGGAAAAAGACTTTATGCAACAAACAAATAAGCTAGATTCCATTTTACTTGCGGAATAAAACAACGGATGCAGGTATTTAAAACAAAAAAAGCTTCCTGACTTAGCTAACACTTTGTGGCCTTAAGTCCAGCATATGTCTACTCAATACCCAATGCCCACCATCATTAAAAGGCCATGCTTAACTTGCCGAAAAATTTTCCACTAAATGCCATATTCAGATCTCACTTTTTTGCTGAGACCAGTGCTAAGGCAGAGCAGAAACAAATTTACAATACCGCACTATTTTGATACTGAACACATCACTAAAAATGTCCGCCCTCACCAAGCAGGCTAAGAAATTGTTCTAAAAACTTCCAATTTTGTTATATATTTGCTGCTTGAACGCCAGACATGATAAAAACCCTGCATTATAGGATTACGCATGGAAAAGACGGCCCCTGACCTTCACAACACCTTTGCACGTAAGTAATGTCCCCGTTAAAACCTGGTAAAACAGGACGCCTACGACCAGCTCCAGATTAAGAGAACCGAGATGAGGATCTGGCACCGCTGGTTCCCAAGACGGTGCTCACTCAGCCTACATTTTTTTTTTTTTTTTTTTTTTTAAATGAGTACAAGAATTTATTTTCAGGGTCTAAGGCTTGTCTTCAATTTGCAGACTTGCCAGCTCGCGCATAAGTGGTATCATTTGATAAAATAAAGAGGCTTTTAATAACAAAATTAGATGTAAAATCCTGACTTCAGCGAAGCAACAGGAAGATTTGCCACAGACTTCGACGGAGCCGAGGTGCCACTCCCAGCCTTCATCCCAAGGATCTTACATTCATTCCTGAGTTTCGGAAAACACTGACAGAAAGCCAAAATTTGGGTGAGGAGGATTAGAAACACACTGCAAGACAGAAGGGAAACTCACAAATTTTCTGCACGCCACCACCACAGCACCCTACCCTCACGCCCGTAACCATCTTCTGATAAAGACAGGGCAGAGGCACGGTTTTAAGCTGCCACCCTTTTGTCACAGCTGAGATTTCCAATCTCGAGGCAGTTTTGACACAGGGATAGTTCCTGAGTTTGGAAAAACTGTTTCATCCTTGAGAAGGTTGGGATTTAATTTCTTATTTTAGAACTTATATAAGCCAGGAGAAAATAATCTTCTTTGAGCAGAGTAACCTCTCTTTTTACACCCAGGAAGAGCTACCTAAAGGAATGAGCAGTTTAGATGGATTTTCAGAGTTTGGGGTGGATGTTTAAGATCACTTCTGGAAAGCGATGCTTCCCATCAGATTAAAAAGAAACCTTTTAAGTCCTTTTTGCCAAAGGACTTAACCTGGACACAAGACTGATAGGGACAAAAATGCCTTAAATTCCAGTAAGCCTTCATGAGATAGAATGGTTGGAGAAAGCAATTATTTCCAACATCTAACTTCTGGCATCTACAGACCTGCTCTCTGCAAAGAGCGGGGCTGGTGGAAAGGTTACCGCTTCCCCACAAGCCTGCCGGAGCTCGTTTCTGTCCCCCTGGTAGAAGTGACTACCATCCTTCCCCTAACATCTGCCGAAGGAGTCCATCCTGGGGTAACAGTTGCTGTTATCTCAGGAGAAGTGAGCCAGGGTGACTGCAAAAGTTCATCAGCAGACTCTTGCTAACGAGGCTCTTTTTCCTAGAAGTGGGTTAAGAGCGACAGCACGGGAGGCTCCACCGTGGGACGTGAATGGGTCACGGCAGGCAGGTGGGAAGTGAAACCTCATCCAGCAGCATCGTCTCATCCACGTCCACAGCAAACCATCCTCCGGGGCACTCATCTTCTTTCACTACATAGAGATTTCGGTACCATCGAGAGCTGCACAGCCTGAGATGCAATGCAAACTGCATGAACGCTGCCCTCCCGCTGCCCCCATCACACGCAGCAAAGTTTAAGCGTTAAAGTATAACCCAACCTGCCTCTATTGCAGCGCTTAATTAATCACAACGCAGAGAAAACGGGGATATGCTGAATAATTCAGGCAGCTCTTTCATGTTACTATTCTTGCATACTTAGGTCCAATTCAGAAGGATCCTGTGCCCTCCCTCCCCCTCCATCCTTGCCACCCACGTCACCTTCTTCAGCGGCACTGATTTAACTATTTGTGCAGCCATGCTCTGAAACGATCCAGGAGGGTGCGAAGGGGTCAGGGGGGCATGGAAAAGCAAAGCTAAACCCAAACCTCACACCGTTTTCAGAGATCCTTCCATTACCACAGAGGGAAAAGTCGAAGCGGGTGATGAAGCAGAAGAGCAGGAGCAAGGGTAACCTCTTAAATCACATCTGCAACTGGGAGGTTAGTAAATGAAACTACAGTCTCCGCTTTTCACGCTTGTGTCGGGCTGAAAGACTCTCTACAGCTCTCCCTGCTCCATCAGCATCACACCGAAAACCAGGAGGAGGACAGCAGCCAGCAGGTAGCACTGACTCTGGATTCTCTTCATTGCTGTTTAGGGCTCATTAACTCATGAAAAAAATGTACATATATTTTTAAAAATCCACGTAAGTGAGATACTTCTGGCAGACTAATAAAAGCAGGCACAGATGCAATGGGAGTTCCACCTAGTCCCCATCTGGCTGCAGCAGTGATTACAAGCTGGGGAATTTCAGGAGCTATTAAAGACCCAGTGGGAGAAGGCAGGCAAAGATAGTAACGCCGGTTGGAAACGAAACAGAATTCTCCTTGAAAAGGAAAGTCTCCCTAAAAGGAGGAGGGTATCTTTTAATTAGACAGCCATAGCCACGCTCTGAGGAGAGGGAGAATATGCGACTTCTCTGTAAAGTGATTAAAGAAAAAAAAAATCCAGACCAGAGCTGCCCGTCAGCTGGAGCATTCAGAGGCACTGAAAAATGCAGAGTTAAATACAAGTCAGGAGGAATTTCTTGCAGAAATCTCCCCCTTGTATCACATTTGTCTGCTTGTTCTAATCATGCTACAAAACTGAAATACTGCAAGATTTTTGTGTGGTTTTACAGCAATGAACAACCTGCAGTAAAATCAGCTCTTACAGCAAGAATTGGTACAGGTTTTTCTGCTCTGTTCCTGCTTCCAAGATGGGAGGGGGAAAGAAAAAACACTATTACATTTTCTTCCAAAATGGACTCATTTTCCCTCAAACAGTGCTTCTCACCTAAGCTCATTTTCAGCAACTAGCAACCATTTTATCCTGAGCATGCACTGATGGCCTCTTTCTTCACTTCCAGCTGATGGTAACGAGCAAGCACCTTCTCACATGAATAAAAACATCTGTGGGTACCCAAGGGTGCGTATGCAAACACATTACACAAAAAACATTCCAGAACTAATGATTTTTATCCCTGCACAGAAACGGAGCGAGTCTCCCACCAGCTATCCCCGGGGTTATATAACCCCGATGCGTGTCCCTGCTTGTACTGAAATTGTGTATTAAACGACTGAAAAAATACAAGATAAAACCATCAAGCAAGATTACAGAAGGGCAAGAAACCACATCAAATTCAAGCACTTCTTTCAGCTTTTTGGTGCAAGGAATTTTTAAAAAACCTCCGAGTAGGGAGATATTTGATGGCAGAGAGCTGTTAAAAGAGCATGTTTCTCCTCTGCAGCCTCTTCTCTATTTAACATGCAATTAAAATGCAGGAGGTGAACATCCTAACGGCAGAAGCACCTAATTTAGCAAGTTCGGAAACCGCAAGGGCTCGCTTAAAAGGTTAAAAGGGAAAAGCTACGCCAGTCACAGCAGCTTGCTGAAACTTCCCCAGCATCACCCCATCCTTTGCGGCTCCGCCGTCCTCCGCTCGCTTGTTCAGCACGCTCAATCCTACCTGGCAGCGAGCTCCCGGAGAGCTTCGTTAGTGAGCCGGCTCAAGCGCCGGGTCTTCTCCCCCCGTCCGCCGGCAGCAAAGCCCACGGCCGCATCCGTGCCATCCGGGGATGACTTCTTAGCTCCTGCCTGCCTCTCGCCCTCGCAAGCAGAGCTCTCGCAGCGCGCTTGTGGTCTTAAAGAGGTAGTGCAATGGGGGTCTTAGCGATACCTCAGTGGGGTTTTGTACCAAGTGCTTCCATGCTGCAGAAATCCCTCTGCTTCCCGAATTTTTCTGCTGTGTACACAGCAGAGACGGGACGGGAGGTAGCATCATGCTCCTCTTAGCAAGTTTATATAGGATAAAAATCAAACCAGGCTTACACAAAAAAGCATAAGGTAAAAAGATAAACTCACCTACAGCACATTGTGTTTTAGAAATCTGCATTGCAATGTATGAAGAGCTGGGAAAGCTTCAATGCTCTCTCTCGAAAGGAGAATTAAATTGCAGCACAAACTCCTCAGCAAGAAATTTTGCAACTTGTTTCCCCCCGGCTTTCTGCTCGCTACCCCCAAACGCAGCAACGCGCACCACCACGAACCCGTTTATTTAGCAAGTGCTTCGTGAATCCATTTTCCCTTCAAAATAAATTCCTCTTTTGACAGGCCACGTTTCAGAAGCCAAGGGAAGGAAAGCTGGTAAAACAAACTACATCCTTTAAAAAAACAAAAACAAAACAAACCACCATCAACAAAACCAAACTCCTCCAAGTGACATGTCACATGGGGGCGGGGGGGGAAATCAGATCAAAACAGTGCCATCCACCCTCTCCATGCTGAAATACTTACTACAACCAAAAAAACTTTATCCAAGAAAAAAAGAAAGTCAAGTTACAAAGCAAACAACTCCAAACTTAGGAAAAGGCAGGATTAATGTTGCCTGTGCGACCATAATTCAATCCCCCTGTATATACGCAGAATCAAGCCCTTAATTACAGAGGCACATGCTGGTTTTCCCCGGTGTCCCTGTCGTCTCCACCTTTTCAACTGTCTTACAGGAATCTAGCACCTTATACCCTTCATAGCTAAGCAGCTCTTGCTAATAAGCGATGAGAAATAATTAATACTACAAAAATCAAGACCAATGTAATTCAAGGACTTCGGAAAAATGTTTAAAGGCTTAAGAAGAACCCAATAAAATGCCAACCTGCTGCTCAGCCCTCTCTAACCCTTCCACTGCCTATATCCAACGGCACATCCCAGCCCCAGCAACTGCATGCTGCCCAGACATGTAATATCTCCCACCCTTGCAGGGATCTCGTTTCGTTTTAGGGTGGGTTTGGGGGTTTTTTTGTTTGTTCGGGGTTGGTTTTTTTTGTGCTAGTGGATTCCTGAACAAGGGGGCCGTGCCTTTCGGTCAAACCTCAAAGGAACGAGCTGGCCCTCTGTATTAAAACTGTGGTTTTATTTTAGTTTTCTTAGATGGATGCAACTGGTCTTGCGCAACGCGATGAGATGTCAAAATAAAGGATGATTCAGAGCCCTGACTGTATCACAGGTCAAAACCGAATGGGGGATTGTTGTTTCAATGTTTGGTGTTTACTGTTATTATAGTGGGGAAAAAATAAATACAACTTCTTGCTGGCATGAGCACTCAGAAATATGGTCAAAGTTAAGAGCTGCAGGTGAAGAATTCCTTAAAAGGCCATGTCAGCTTTACACCGATACTTAATTCCGATATTAAGGATGTATTTCTGCCTAGTCAGATGTTTTAAAAATAGAGGAACACAATAAAAGGTGTTTGTAAAGTGGCAAAAATGGGGTTTATGGTTTAAAATTACCAAGCTGTGTAATAGAGCAGTACATCATCATGCCCCCATTCCTGTAAACAGATGCAAACCATACTTCCAAGATTCACCACCTTCTGTAATGGCTTATACCCAGAAGGATCTTACGTCAAAAGCCATTATTAAGCTTGTTTCAACACTTTATGGCCTAATATAAAGCTCCTTACTGCAACATGTGTAGTCAATGTTCACAACTGACTTGCCATTTGTCAAACATATAAATTTTAAGTGGATCAATGAAGTGTTTGTGTAAACTACCTTTTTAATCCTTCATGTTATTTTGTGTATTAAACAGTAACACTGAATTCTCTTTAAGTTCTCATTTATGGGCTATTTTATACTTGTAACAAATACCTTAAATAAGGCATTTATCTTTCGTTTTTGTAGCAGAAATGCACCTACATAAATACTGTTGATGTTTCACGCAGTCTCACTGGCTCCTTTACGAACTGCAATTGCCTCATACGAAATTACTGACTGCAGGACTCTTTCCTTGTTCCCTGTTTGAACTATTTGACGACAACTGAAAGCGATAAGGCTTGTCCATCCCTCTGCCATTTAAGTGCTCCTCATTAAAGTATCATGTCCCAAGCTTTGTCCAGATCCAAATGTTACAAGCGATGAGGCTTTCGCTACTTATCCCAGCTTATGCCATACTCTGAACGAATACTCTCCCCATAATAAAGCTTCTCTCGAAATTCATCTTAAGCTTTTTACCTAATTACGTATCATTAATCTCAGTACTAGCTTTTAAATAATCCCAAACATTTCCTTTCCCTTCTGTCTGCCACATAATGTCACTCGATCCGCGCTTGCACTGAACTGAATGGGAACAGGGCAGCAGCGAGAGCTTTCAAAAGAAAAGGGGCACGCAAATCCCGATGAACCCCAATGGCTGTCGGAAGACAAGCTTTCCAAGGCTCCTCTGAAAATTGCAGCTTGAAAGGAAAATGTGACCTTCAAATGCTTACTGAGAAGCACGATTTCCCTCTCCTTCCCCCAGCACAGCCGCTGCTGGGATCCAGCATCCTCCAGCTATTCATGTTTCTCCTCCTCTCCCCTCGTGAGTGAGTCCCGACACGTTTCCGAGGCACTCTGATGAACGCTGCTCTGTGTCTGCGGATGCTGGCGTTCGCGTTTACACGTCCGATTGCATCGCCAAACTTCAGGGTGGCACGCAATACCTGATGCATAACCTAGCACTTCTTTCTGACTACACGTGCTAAAGCTGCACTGCAGCAGCCAAATTCAAAGTGCACGTTCTATTTATACCCGAGCACACCTCCAAATCCTCCAACTTATATGGTTTTTTTAAATATCCATTCCACAAAATATCTATTTCCAGAGTCTTTCTTCCTACGTACATCCACTCTGCAACATGTTTTTGTCCCTCACTCACCTTCCTGACACGCAGGTAAGGTAATGTGCTGCATTTTTTGCATTAGCAATGCCTTCTGAACCCATTTAATACCAAGGCAGGAATTTGAGATACTACTTCCCATCTGGCTAATCATTAATGATGATAAATTAGATCAGGCCTTTCGTCAATCTATGATGCATACCAGACATCATCGCTGTGTAATACAACACTTTGCTACTTATCACCATCATTTCCTTTTAGTCTTTGGTCCACATGTGATACGTTTTTATGCCAAAGTAAGGCTGGGAGTTAGAGGGGAAGATAACAACAGAAAAAAACCCTCTTTGTTGCGAATTAACTGTATTTCCAGCATCTCATTCATTCTGTAATGCTTGCAAATAAAAATCAGCAATATTAAGAGCACCAGCTGTAGGCAGCTGCAATAGTTACACCTGCAGACAAGCACCTAATTATCTAGAGCTCATTACTTTCAGGCTCAGTTTTGCATCTCTAAATTAAAAAGAACTGGAGACAGCTCACCAGCACGTAAATCATCCCCAGACCTCGCCTCACCCAGATGCATTTCATTCAGCCTGCAAGCCATCAGGAGTGAGTTATCAGGGGAGCTGTCAGCCAATATACCACATCAGTGCAAATGCGACAAAAACCCAATCAATTATTTTGCCCAATACAAATGCGTTTCTAAGGGCAACCTGATTTGGTTACTTCGTCTCTGTCTTCTTCAGCTGCAACCCAAGCATCAGTGCAAATTGTCTATTTTCAGCTCAGACCTGGAAAGGTTGTTTGAGGTGGAAGAAACTCTGTCTAAACCCCACTAATCCTGCTGGGATTTTCCTTGAAGAGTGGTGTTTGCGGGTGGGGGGACGGGTCTGGAAGTGATGGACCGAATAGGTCGGTAACTGGGAACTTTGTCCTAAGTGTACTTTTAACCGTAGCATCTCCAAGAAGTAGGTTTTCAAAGCCCAGCCTGAATAAGGTTAAATCCATGTTCGGACCAAGCTGCAAAATATTAGTAATTAAAAAAAAAAAGCCACAAAGGCACCCTGGATTATGTCTGTGTCAGCTCAGGTAACAGGTAACACAAGGTGAACAACGTGCCAGGAAAGCATCTCTTGCTCAGGTATGGAAAACTTTTCACTAGCTGACTTGTTTTAGCTTAATAGTCCACTTTCCTCCATAAAACACCAACCACTTCCATATTTTTTAAATTCGTATTTTATTCTTACAATATATGGACTCTTCTAAGAGATGGAAAAGTCAATAGGTTTCATCAGCTCCCTTCAGCTGGAAAGTCATAGTATTACCTCTCCAGAGAGGCAATGGCATCACGGGGAAAATGCCGATGTAGCCTTAAAATTCCATTTAATTTTAGGAGGGTTATTTATGATTGTACTTGTCCATGTTAATTAAAACTCCCTTTACGCTGCAGAAAACAGGCTATGCTCAGGAACTCGGAGCAGCCCCATTAGTCTTCAACAGTCCTACCCTGCTTGGCCACCACTCCTACTGCTCAGAGTGATTTCTCACGGTCCTCTAGCCACAACCCCAGTCGAGGGACCCTATAAAGAGCCCAAAATATTAAGGTGGGGGAAAAGGCTCAACACGGTGAGCCTTGGTGAGCAGCACTAAAACTGGCTGAGCTCTGAAGGGTCTGCCATAAAACACAGAGGACCATCGTGGGCCAATATCCCATGGAGAGACACGAGATGAAGCCTGCACTCCAAAATACACCAAATAAATCATAAGCAGAGATGTGTTATGCCAGCACTGTGCACACCCAGTCAGCTCTGAACAGCTTGGCATCAAAAACGAAGCCCAAAAGTCCCGAGCAGGGCGATGCCAGGAAGTTGGGCTCATGCCATGTGATACTGGGCTAACTATCTCAATATTACATGAAATTGCTACACATCTTATCTGCTGGGGGTGTGGGGCTGTGCTGCTCTAATCAATTATTAAGCTTTCCTTTGCCTTCTGCCCAAGTATAGACAGCAAGGCGTGGGAACGATGGGTTTAGGTATTGCTGCTCTTTACATCTGTATATTAAAGGCAAACCTGGATTTTTGTTTGTCATCTTAAGATCTACACCAAGACATCATTTCCTTATTTCTTAAAACACGCACAAACTGATCAATACATGCGGTCCTAGTAGTCAGAGTGTATTTTTAAGCATCCTACAATGCGTACACATCAAAGATGATGTGTACACATCAAAGATGATGTGTACACCTTCACAGATGGTTCATACGTATATAAAAACAGGGGGA
>NW_009223015.1:12520-31932 GCF_000690835.1 Fulmarus glacialis | reverse complement strand
GGAGCTGCATGCCCCCAGCCACCATCCATATGCTGGGAATAAATCACATCAAACGTGACCTGGGTAAGATGTACGTCACCCTGCTACCAAAAATGCGGCTACGTGCTTGGGCAACCCATTTCCAGCTGTCTAGGAGGCCAGGCAACTGCAAAAGGTCCGTGGGTCAAGAAACCACCGAGGTTACCAGAAGAATACCAAGACAAGGATGGGCAAGGAAACAGCTTTTAAATTGTCCTCTCCCTACGACACAGCAGTTCCATACCCAAACTCTCAATACTCACTTGCTAACACTCAGTTCCTCCTCTCAGACTTTTCATTTCACCTTTTAAAAATCCAAATCCAGTGCTAGGTTCCTTCCAGGGGAGGAATTGATTCGGAAAGAAAGCAACTCAGGTGACTGGATGCTCTCAGAGCTATTCCTAGCCAGTTCCTAACCTGAAAGAGAAGACAGGCAAGACACTGCTCTCAAGGCTCCTCGGGGCGAAGGAAGTCACAGATAGCATCTACAAGAAGTCAGGTGGCATCAAAGGAAAATTACTGTCATGAACGTGTAATCCAAATAGCAGGCGCCTGCAGGCAGAAGGACACAATATGAGAAGATCTAATATTAAGCCGTCATCTGGCAGCGGCACTGCCAAAAAGGTGGTCCTGGCCTCTCACTGCCGCTTGCCCCGTGCCAGTGTGAGCCCATTCACCGCTGCTCAGTCAACCAGACCGGGGAGCAGATTTGGATTAAAATGAACCTTTTCTTCCAAACTTTTGTTCGCCACCCAGCCACACCGACAACTATGTCAGCCTAAGGACAGGACCAAGCAGGAACAGAGAGATGGGGAGGTTGCACCATAAAATGCTCTTGCTATAGTTTCCCCAAGCGCATCCCTGGCGTATGACGTAAGCTGCAGGGATGTATGAACCCCAGAGGCAGCTGCTGAGGCTGGCCTAAACATAACATAGTGATCCTAAAAGTTATTACAACTTTAAAATGCTGCATAAGATGTTTTTTCCAGATGTTTTGGGGTTTTTTTGCACTCCCAAATGCAAGCCGATCCCCCTCAAGAAATCATTTTCCTGTAAGAGATGGTAATAGTCTAAACCTTCAGTAACTGAATTCACAGCATGACAGCCATCAGAGTTTTACAAATCATATAAGCCTTGGAAGATTTATTCAAAGTATGGGAGTTCAATGGGGCTGGGAAAGGAGGAGCAGGTACACACACTAAGGAAACAAAGCATTGCTGCATTATACCATACGTAATGCTCTAACTTGAGGCCACGAGAGGACTTTACTGAGGCATCACCCAAAATGAAGATGGTCTAGGTATTTCGGATGCAGCTCACGCTACATAGCTGGGGAGACTGGGCACTGAACTGGGAAGCAATAGTTTTGACTCCAGCTGTGCTGCAGAGCTGTGAGGTGATGGCAGGTAAGACAGCCAAGATCATCATGTGGGTTGGGAAGTGTTTTCTTTGGGTTGAAGATGCTGTTCCCCACGCCCATGTGCATCTCTTCTAGTAGCATGACCCACATCTAAAGCATCAGCTCACTCGGCTTAAAACACAAGGGATGAAAAGACCTCAGTAAGATAAAGGTAATAACTAACAGCTTTAAGTTTTTTCCTTCTCAATTACAGAAAAGCCATCCTTCATTTGCACTCATCACCCTCGGAGGCTGTCCCTGCTAACTGGCAGACTTGAACACACCATCAATTAACAATCTGGAAGCTACAAATACAGATACAAAACGTAAAAATCACCAAAACTGGGTAAGTAATAGGCTTTCTGTTGACCAGAGACAGTGATTTTTCTCCCAAAATTATTCTCGTAGTTTGGCAGCATCTGCTAAACCACCTTCTGTGCTCCAGAATGATCCAAACATCTGCACATTCTCACGAAAGCAGCAGGCCTCCTACCCCCTGTGGATTAGCTGCTCCGGACACTAATATAACCCAAGAACTTGATGCAAACCTTCATGATTTCTGATCAAGAGGCTCTTCCAGACATTCTCATACTCTGAAGTAATTAGCATTTTAGTGGCAGCTCACAAGCCTAAACAGCTCAGCTCCTTCTTTTAATTAGAAGATTTTATGCAGCTATTACACCCCTGCTATTCCCTGAAATGAGACACAGCTCTGAAGTTCCACTGTCACCCAAATACTTATTTTTGTGGCCCTGACAAAAATAAAACCACCTTTAGTGTCAGCGAGCAGGCTGCCTACCTCTAGACCAAGAGAGCTCACCTTGCTTAATGCAGCCCTTCCAATATAAAAAAAATCTCATCTGTCTGTTCAAGTAAAATATCAGCTTCTGTAGCAGCAAAATTTATTGTGTAAGTGACTGAAGTTAGAGGCTCTTGCTATTTTACATGGCTCTTACAATGCACATCTCACACTTCCACTGCGCAAGGAACAATCCTGGATCAGAACCAGAAACAGCAGGGAAAAAGCCCAAGTCCTACGTCCAGCAATTCCTCCATCAGTTCATGGCTGGGTGGACAGGCAGGGGAAAGAAACGGAGACTTCAAAGGTGCTGGAGCTTGCAGTTTAAAAGGTGATTTACCCCTTGCACTCCACCTCCCCTGGAGTGTCACTTAGAAACCTTCTGGCAGCACTGTTAATAAAAGGGGCAAAAGGGAATAACTCCAGGTCACAGAGTAGACCCAGCGTCCCCAGGAAAAGGGAAAAAACCCAAAAGCATTGTTCCCCAAGGGCACGGTGCTTCCCTTGCCCCTGCCAGAAGCACCAGGCTGTTACGAGTCAGGTTTCATGGGATCCCTAAACCAACCCAGCTGCTAAATGGTGGCAAGACACCCCAAGACACCCACCTTTCTGCCACCTCCCTTCAGTAAGGGCTAACGATCACGAGACTCTTTGGTGACCCAGCTCAGCCTGGTGATTCAACAGGAAACTATTTTTTTTTTCTTGGCTGGGTGAAGTTTTCAGTCAATTCCATGAGCTGATTTAAATCACCAAATACTCCCATGATTGTTACATCCCAGACAAGGGAGCCAGCATGCAGACACAGCCCAGCGACGGCAGATCCACCCTTTCAGCTGCAGCTCACAGGTACATCTCTTTAATCCTAACGTGAAACTACATCCATCAAAGCACCTGCCTTCACCCGAGACATCCAAAAATCGACATTGTGTAACAGAAGTCAGCGCCTTTCTCAGCTGAGGCAGAATACTCCGTCTTGCTCGGTAGCTTTTCCTCTTTTGCATTGGAGTAGAGGAACTGGGTATGGCACAAAGCTCAGCTGCATACACACCACGCTCTTTAATGCTTCCTCATCTGTTTCCACACCTCTGCCAAACTGCTGCAGCCTATGTCGAGCCAGGCATAACAGCCCCAAGGGGCCAAAATGAATTTTCCAAGCTATGAGAAAGAAAGAAAGCAAAGCAATGGGCATGTTCACACCAGCTGAAGTCACAAGTAGCTCTGTGATCCTCTAAGATTATTCTTGTCCTTCATGCGAGATAGCAGGGAGGTAAATCTTCGTCGGATGCAGCTTATTCCTGAGAGGTATGGAGTCTGTTTAGGTGAAGGAGATCAGCGAGTGCTCCTTTACAGAGCAAATGGGCAAGAACGAACGCAGACACCCACAAGGACCATATGAGCTTCAAGGCAACACGAGCCAGCAAGCCCTAGGATGGGCACACAAAACTTGTCATGCATTTACCAAAAAAAAAAAAAAAAAAGGAAACAAGTGGGAAAAAATCTGAGAACAGATTTCCCACGGCTTCCCCCAAACACTGTGAGACTTGTTCTCTATGGTACTACCTGATTTGAAGTCTTATAATTCTTTAATTAGTAATTCATTTCAGTGCCATTAGTTCATTAACACACTGAATCTTTCAGGAGATGTTTTACATACCACCTTGAACATGCCAGTTCTTGCCTCCCTTCTGGAAACACGCTTTGGAGAGGGCACCCTCCCATCACGAGCCGTGTCCTGTGGTGCACAAGCCCATCCTGTGCTACCGAGCGGGTGGCAAATCCTGCAACTACACCCCTATAAATACTTCCAGTATCATTTAGAAAAAAAATGATAGCTGCTACAGTCGAGCCAAGCCACGATGCATGTTTAGGATCAGGCTGTTCCTCCACAGACCCTTGACCAAAGATGTGTCTATAAACACCATGTGCAACAAAAACCCAAGCAGTGATGTACAGCTGCTCTAATGCGGCTGCGCAGGCGCGTATTTGGAAGGCTATGCAGCGACGCTCGAGAACTTGAACGTAAGACAAGGTGACTCACGGGTCAAGCTGCATTTCTATGTTATCTGCCAAGCTGCAGGCAGCTATGCCAAGGAATTTTAAATTGCCCATTTTCTGGTTTAGGGATTAAGCACTCTGGGAAAGGAGACTACTAGCATCAGGGACAGGGAGTGAGGACAGATCAGGGACAAGGTTTAGCTTGGGTGCTGATGAATTAATGTCGTGCTCCCTATCCCACCTAGTGCACTGGCGGGCACAGTATTTATAGGAAAGTGATATCCAGTGGAGCGCTGAGCGCTAGTTTACACACAGGGCATCTTTTTAATGGACATGACAAACAAAAGGCAACAGTCAACACTGGGAAAAAGTAAAATCAAGGTATCTACCATTGAAATCTATGCGGGGGGTTCTCAAAATTCAATATATGAGCCATTCCCAGAGGGCACAAGGAGCTACAGGGCGCATGTCTCTACGTTGGCAGTTACCTCCAGTCATCTGAGGACTTCAAAGGAGAAGGGAGGGGAAGGGAGGAGGTGGCCATCTGCGCTCAACTGAATGAAGTTCTTTAACAAAAATCCCCGAAGGTTTTAACCTAATGAACCTGGAGACAGAAGGCTGAAGTCCTCTCTTTCATCCCTGCAGAGGTAAACCAAGAGATAACTGTGATTTAGCCTTCCTCCGTAAGAGACTTCTGCCCAGAAGTTGCCATGCTTCTCCTCACCTGCAGCTGCCAAGAAGCTCATCTCCTACATAAGCATATATATGTGCCTATATAACAAAAAGAGGAGATGACCAAGGGACAAGACTTTTTAAAAAAACCCTAATGCCTGAGATATGGGGCTGCTACCCAGACAGCTTCCCTGCTTTTGTGTTGTACAGATAGATCGTTTCATACAGAGGTCCTCAAAGAAGGAAGAAATGCTGGTACCAGAGGACATCAGGTCTAGAACTCCTTGCTAAGAAAGCTCCAGCTTGTGCTACTTCAGCGCATGAAGTTATCTGGCACAGCTTGAGAAAGAATAATTTAGCAGCAGCTTGTGAAATTGGCTGCACTCTGTTCTAAATTTATGCAAGATATGGTGTATTATCTCAGATACCGGGCCCATGTCTTCATTAGTTGAAGAAGTCCCTTGAGGCGGGAACCAGTTTTCAGGCCCAGGATCCCGCGGCGCCGACAGGCAGCTCACCAGCACTCGTGCACCGTGCGGCTCCCAGCAGAGCTCCTCGGGCAGAGCGAGACAATTACACCGGGAGCTCCTCGTCATTGCCACAGGCACCGGGGACAAAGATCACCGGCTTGGTGCAAGCAGAGGAAGCGTTTTCAGGCATTTGTCCTCCTTGTAGCAAGTAACCATATCAATTGCTAGAGAGGTTGCGCACACACGGATATTTAGATCATCATTACGAACCTCCACACTGGAGACTATCTGTTTTATGGGGAGATATTAAAGCCTCTTTAATTCACGAACAATTAAAGCATCCTCATGTTGCACAGCAAAAATACGGAGTAATGTAGATTTTTAAGCAGACTTAACTTTAAACAATTTTTCATGGATGCCCAAAGCACCGCATGTGACTTTCAAACACTTATTGCATCCCTAACTGCATAAAGAGCTCTCATTCCATAATCTTCCATAATACTTTAAGATGAAAAGTATCCCGCCCTTCCCATTCCTCCTAGTCATTTCACTCTTCGTCCTTCTCTATTTTCACAGCAAATAAAATGCACTAAGATTTTTCTCGGCAAATAATGTAATTTGATGGCACAAGAACTGAAAACTGTAATAACCACTTATGCAACCAAGTGGTTTTAACATAAGCCAAGCATTTCCAAAGTCAGTTCTTACCTGTGCAGCACAAACAGAGCCTTTATTTTTCAAGTGAGGAAAAGCTACGCTGAATCAGAAAACAGCATAAAGAAAATACATTTCAAGTGCAGTTATGCTACCCACTACCAGCAAGCTAACTTCTAATTTCCACAGATATTTCTGAAATATATTCCTTAAATAGTGTAACAGAAACAGCAATTCAGGAGCATTTATAAGCTTTGCATCCAAGTTTGAGCAAAGTCCTATCTAGACTTTGCAACACCTAATAAAAGGCATGGGTTTATGGCTTTTCCACCCATGACTAAAAACCAATACTCTCTCTTTTAAAAAAAATAAAATAGGGGCTAAGCACGAATACCTGCCGCATTTGGTACCAATTCTGCCAGCAGAAGTTTTACTAACCGTATCCTTGGATTAACGTGCAATCCTGTACTGTACCTGTTTTCTAACCTCAGCTGTTGTTTTCTGCGATCGGCGCCGAGGATGGGCACAGCCAGACTCGCACCCCCGTACATCCCAACCCAAATGAATCACCCGATCTTTAGCAACAAATGGTCAGAATGCAAAGAACAAGCTACCTTGAAGCTAGGCAAATCTCACATTTCACCTAAAGCACTTTGGCTAAGTCTGTGTTTCAAAAAGTAATTTTTAAGAACCTGTAGACAAGGGTTTTGCAAAATTTAAGATTCTGCAGAGATAACTGAGTGTTCCTTAAGACAAAAGAGAAAATAGATTTTGCAGAATTCAAAAGCATTCAAGTACAGCGTAAGTAACAAAGCTCTTCAGAGACCGTCTCAGCTAATTAAAACGTGCAGATGTCCAAGCTGAGCTAAGCTGTTCACAACTCTTCACATGCATTCACTAAATGGATTAATTGAAAATACAGGTAATGATAGAATAATTTATAGTAAAAACACATGCAATGTCAAGATTTACTTAATTATGCCCATGTCCGAATGCTTCTAAAACATGCATACTACCTGTGGATATGTATAAGGTTTCTCAGGCACCCAGCAGTGGGTCAGAGTTTGCTAGAAAAGCTGCTTCTCCAACTAAGTGAAATATTAAGCGTGATATCTTTTCATATTTTAAATATAATCAGAAGTGATTGTATATACATCTTGTGATGCGTTCCTCCATATTTTGAGAGCATATTGCCAAGAGAAAGTATTTTGCAAGGTCAGCTATTTCATCAGTCATCTTCAGTTTTATATAACACCGCCTTTCTTCCATTTCATACCACATATTATTAACCTTTACCGTATACCGATCACAACCAACAGTGCTCCTGAAGGGGAAACCCAACTGGAAATCCCCAACAGGATCTCCAGACCTTGAATTCTGATTCATTTAATCAAACTTGCTATAGCCTGAAGTACTTGGCCTTGCCGACATAAAAAGGCTTTTTCTTGTTGTTGTTTAAATGGACATATACATTTGGAGTTGACTTAGACCAAACGTGCTTAGAGATGCTTCTTAACGCATCAAGGTAAAAGGATACAAGGCCTTTTATAAAAGTAAGAACCCAAAAACCTTTTGCTAGGACAAGTGAGGATCTGTGCACAGATAAAGAACAGAGAAAGCTGTTTTCCAAGCAAAAGTGGTTACTCAGCTAGGTGGGTAAAATCTAATATTAATAGGAGTTGCCTCCTCCAGAGAGCCTGCAATGCTGTGCAGCATCTCGCAGTAACACAGCCCTACAGCAGTGGGGAAAACCACATCACTTCACTACTTTAAGGATCATCTTTGTCACAGGTCGGGTTAGCTGGTGCTGTGGCACTTAAGGTAAAGGCAACAGGTATAAAAACTGGCTGATATCCACAACCGCAAATCCCCAAGGCAATCCATGGATGATCCTACTGACGGAGGGAGTTTCTTTCCACTGTTTCACTAGAAAATAAATTCCCTGTTATGGCATAGAAAACACCTGAAAAAGAAAAATCCTTTAGGACTTATCTTCCTTACTGAAGGGATTGGGGTAGTCAAGCTTTGACTGTTATTGCGGCTTCCAAGGGAAAAAAACCCTCCACCTGAGGAAAGCCCCCTCCCTCTCAAAACACAACCCATGGGGCTCCCTCCTCTTACGTTTCCGTAACCGAAAAGCCAGTGAACTGAAGAAAGGAGTCAGCGCAGCTCTTTGGGCCATCCAGGGAGGCAGGCACTCTCAAGTGGAAAAATATGAACACTCTTTAGGACCCTCCGAGCGGCGACGGGAATTTGAGATGTGCTAAGATACGGAAACACGCACAGCGAGGCCATTTACTGCACGACAGGCGCAGAAACGGGGCCGTCAGCCAAGAGGAAAAAGAAACATTAAGGCTACAGAACAGAGCTCAAGCAAAAAAAGTTAACATTTTGCCATGCAGCTTCTATTAAATATTACCGCAAAGCATTAATTTTATTATGGATACACTCAGATTCCCACTTTGATTGTTTTAATTTCACGTTACTTTACCTGGTGTTTACCTGATCTGCTACATTTTAAGGAGTCACCGAAATGCATACTGAAGGATCAGCTTTCGCAAGTTTTTACTGCTATCGGGTCTATCATACTCTTGCTGCAGAAGAAGAGGGACTCTTACATTCTTAAAGTTAAAAATAATAATAACAATCACATTTTCTGCTTCAGTGGCGTTAATCCGCTTGGCTGCTGACGTCATTGGAAGAGCACTTGAATCTAGAACAGAGTTTCTGTTTCATGACGTCTTTTAAGACTGTAGAAACCGGTTCCTGCGCTCAGAACAACAGACAATAACAGTTCTTACGGGTGTCTGTCTCTGACCCCAGACGATTCACACAAGAGCCGAGGTCTCACCTGGGGCTTCAGTACGGGACTGGAGGACATCTCCTCCTCTATTTCAAGCCAACCCTGAAGCACAGTGACCAACAGCATGCCCTCAACCTTATTTTATTATTTTTGCAAGCACAGCTGAGCTGCAGGCACATCAGCTCTATAACCTCCCGGAGACAAGGCAGGAGGAACAAGGCGTTTCTTAACTTCCTAAAACTGTCATAGCAAGAACCATGAGAAACGAGGTTTGAAAGACAAGCTGAGCGAGCAGCTAAGTTTGTTCCGTTCAAATTTCAGCTACTGCCCTTTCTCCTCCTTTGCCGTGAACCAAGCGACACAGGCTGGATTGCACGCCACTGGGCAAGCCACTGTCTCCATACTGGAGTAGAGCATCCCCAGGTCAGCCTTCACATCCTACCTTAAGACACGTTGCCCGCTTTTGAAGCCCGATGATTTTTAACATTGCTCAGCCTCTAAGGGTGAGGCACGTACATGGATTTGGGCGCAACCACGTGGAGTGTTGCAATGCCTCATGCCCGAATTAAAAGATTCAGCTCTGCTCCCGGTGCTTACACGCTTTGCACGGTGAATAATGAGGCAGGCGCTAACGACGTCTCTGCTCATCCACACCAGCCAGCGGGGAAGAGCTCAGAAGAGCTGTCTGTCCGAGATCCTGCCTTCCCGTCGTGCTTTTGAGGCCTCCCCAGTCACTGAATTAACCGGCTCACGACACAGCCTGCAATGGCTTCCGGGACTCGCGCACTTCAATAACTCCTTTGAGCAGGGACAGCTGACTTGCTCTTTCTTTGGAGAGATGTGGCATCATGGTGGAGCATAAGAAATGGGCATTTATGACATTTGGGAAGAGAGAAAAGAAATTTTGGGTTCTCATCCCCCCAAAAAATCCAATAGCTACTTAGCAAAAGGAGCAAACAGCAGTGCCCAGTTTTCCTGAAGCACCTGAGTTTTGCCCCACTCCATCCACTGATTTCGGCATGGGGCCGTGCCAAAGCATCTACATCCCTACAGAATAAATCTCCATGTACTTATTTCCAAGAAGGTTCAATTTTTCAAAGGAAAAAAAAAAAAACAACCGTAAACAGACTTCAAGAGGACAGACACCTGAAACAGAAGAGTGTGCATGAAAAGCAGTACTATGAGAATTAGTAAGAGGATGTGAAAAAGCAAGCAAGTTTATATTCATTTCCCGGCAGAAGAGCTGGAGCTGAAAACAGAGAGATAGGAGAGGAAAGTAAGGAAGAGGATCCGAGGACCTAAAAAAGGAGAGTTGATCAAATTCTTTCAAACATTTGAAAACCCATGGGGCTACCCCAGCAGCTGGGTGCGAATCCAGCCACTCTTAGTACAAGCCCACTGATAAAACAAAGGCAGCAGCTCATTTTAACATTTTCTGACTCATCTCCTGCATTCTGTACTCAAGCCAGGTCAGGGAAACAGAAAAGCTTTCTCCAATATCAGCCCAAATAGGAAGGCGATTATTGACCCAGCTCCAGGCATTTTTTTATCGCCACATAAGTCAAATACACACATTTAATACGCTGGATTCTTCTGCTTGGGAGGCGCTCCACGGGTGCTTTTGCCAGTTCAGCTAAGCTAGTATTAACATGCATGCAATTGGATTTCATTTTTTTGGAGTAGGAAAGGCTTAAGGGACTAAAACAGGGATTGTCCCTTCCCTTGTCTGATGGAGCTATCCCTGGTATAGTTTAGAGGGTCAAGACATCACACAAGTTTGGTCAAGACCCCTCCTAACTCGGCTACATCAATCCCCCTCCAGCCATCCCAGAGCTGCTTTTCCCACCTCTGCGCTCTGACAACGCTCCCAATAATTAATTAACCGATTTGAAAGTCCTGGGCAATGGTTATGCATTATAAAAATCTCTCTCTACTCGAAACTAATCAAAACTGAGTCCGAGCGCCGGCGTTTCAAGTCCGGAAGCACAGCCACGTCTGTCTGAGCACAACACATGCCTGTGGAAATCGCCACAAATATGCAGCGCTCAGACATCAAAGACAGGAAAAGAAGAGCAGTAAAAAGGGCACCCAAGGTCAAAACGTAAGCCAGGGCTTTTAAACCCAAGATTTTTATTACAACAAATCTTCCAGAAAGGTTTGCAGAGGAAGATAGCAGATTTCCCCCCCATCAAAAGAAAGAAAACCAAGCTGAACGACTCAGAAAACGTACTTTGTTTCAGCTGCCGTAATAAAGTGATAGGGTGTATTTTTGCAACAAGTGATGCTGAAGTGCTTTGATTAGGGCCAAGCGTGCAAAAATCCAGCATATTGGGTCGGATCCCAAGGTCCAAACCGCCTGCCACCAAAGGGAGAGTCAGTGGGGCAGCTACACGATTTCACTCTCTGAAGACGTGAAGAAACAACTTATTTTTACCTTGTTGGGAAAGTTTGGACATAAATTAAAAAAAAAAAATTAGTAGAAAGGGCAATTTGAGAATTGTCTCACGGACACATTCCATACTTTCTAAGTAAAGCAAAGGCCCCTAGGCCTTCAAATTCATTTCCCCTTTGATCCGCAAGAGCCTAAATTTATTAGCCTTCTAGACACGCGGCAAGGCTCATCTCTTTGTACAGGAAATTGGAAGGAATTCAGACAAGGCTTTATTTAAAGTTCAGACTCCCCCTATTGGGCTACGCTGCCACACAGCGATTTTACCCCAGGCATTTACTTACAAAGCTAAAAAAAACCCCAAAAACTAGAACCAGACCCTCTGACAAGAATAACAGAATTAAGACAACACTTACCAAGGCACAAGGAGTGTTTGCATTGTGTGGCCAACCAGTTGTGAAGTTTTCCCTGGCTAAAGTAACCCTTTCTGAGTAATTCATGAAATATTAGATTTTTTTTTTTTTGTTCGTATGGTGAAGGAAGCCTTTCAAATGCAAAGCTAAATTTGAGATGACGGAGAGCTTCCTCCTCAAGAGCAACAACGCGAACCAGATCCATGTTTTATTGAGTGGCCTCAAAGTATTTCAAAACCTGTTTTATCCCATATAATGGGGTGGTGTCAAGAGGTAGGAGACAAGAGGAGAAGCACTGATTCCGATTTTGCATATGTAGGTATATGCTGATTTAGAAAATGCTACAAAAAAGTCGTAGCAAAGCATCACTGAAAAATACATGCTCAAAATGATCAAGTATACTGCAATCAGACAGATCCGTGCCCCTCCAGATAGGTGGCAAAGAAATGCCGACCAAGGCACGTTCTCTTATTTTACATCCCTGTATTGCTGTATCTATCTGAAGTTGGTTTTATTTATTAAAAGACTATGGATCTTAAAGCCTTCAAGTCCTTATTAAAAAAAAAAAACGTAAGCACACATAGGTACTTTCTCATCGGAAAGTTAGGCAATCGCTCTTTCCCAACTGCAAGGCGCAAGATGGCTGGTGGGGAGTGATGAACAGCCGTGTCTGGGGTTACTTTTTCCAGCTTGAAACTGTGTGCTCAGCATCAATCTATTAAAAAGTTTAAGTCATCCTCCATTAGGGAAAAAATAAGTCGTGCTCTCGTGACAAGTATTTCTTCTGCCACTTGCTCAAGCCCCTACATGGGTCTGAATCCCATTTTTCTTCCCGCTTGTCATATATTCACTACAGAGTAGTACGTTATCCTCTAAAAGGTGCAGAAATACAGTCTCACTTTTTTGTCTGAACTCCACAATTTATGCTTCAGTTGAGGAGATGCTAGCCAAAGAAGACACAGCTTTACATGCTATTAAAAATCGGGTTTGAATACCGAAAAGCCACTATTTCTGGAAAAAGAGGTGCACTGAAGTGCTTCAATGCCTGAAGCAGTCTCTGGTCATCTCTCAATTGCGAGAGTATTGCTGGCACTATCTCCTGCACAATCAAATTCATTGCTGTCCTGCTCTCCCAGTTTGTTTCACCCAACAGTACCTTTGATTTTGGGGCGCACTCCCCCAAAAATGACTGTCTGCGCTTCACGATAAGAAACCATCATTCTATCTCGATCCTTACTCCTGGCAGCATTTACATTTATTTTTGCATGCCTGCTATGCACTAGCGCTTTCCATCAGCTGCTTCCTAACATTTTATTTCCAGGAATTAACTCCCATACTGATGTTTCATAACGATTAGAGAGCATCTACCAGCAGCTTTCAGATTTACTAACATGGAATTGGAAAACTAGCTTTCCTTTCAGTCATCTCTACCTATTGGTAGGAAGAAACCCCCCCGCACATCCACTCGCAAAATAAGGTCAGTTTAGGATGATGCTGAATTTACAACTGTTGAACAATACCCTTCAACTCTATACTGCCACTTAGCAGAAACAGCTGTTTTAATAAGAGCTTACATCTTTAGCTGGCTAATGCAATAACAAAATTAAACAGGACAACATGGAGACTAATCCAACCGGGGCGGGGGAAAGCCATTTAGTATTCCCAAGCACTGGAACAAGCCATTTAGTCTCCGCGTGCACGCAGCCTGCACAGGCGTTAACGCTCCACAACCACGTTCCGCTCATGCAAGGATTTGCCAGGATCTGTTTACACGATCCACTTTTCCCTCCTAAAGGCATGAAAGAAAAATACTCTGCGGAGAACGTAAGAGGCAACGCGTTCTCTCCCCAGCTTTTTGCAACTTCTCCTGTGAACTAAGCAAACAAAATGAATTCAGAAATATCAGTGCTGCTCCCGAAATGTATTAACAATGAGAGTGAGGGCTGCTGAAAGAGAAAGGGGGGACTGAAAGTATTAACAAAAGCCCACAGCACACTGGCTGTGGCTAAAGCTAGAGCCTGAAAGACTTCTTTGTCTTTCTGGTCAATGCAAGCCTATTCAACAACCCAATATATAGCAGAAAGAAAGTGAGGGTGGGAGGAAGAAGAGTCCTGTCTCTTTAGGGGACGTCTCCTCAGCTGCCAAGCTGCGAGGCAGAGAGAGAGGGGACTCTCGCATGAACACAGAGCTGCTTTCCAAGCAGCCCGTAACCCAGGCATTGTCTATTAACAAACACCGACTGAAAGGACATGCTCTGCTCGCGCCCAATCTTCCTCGACCAAGGGACACACATTCCAGGAACTGGACATCCAGTTCCCAAAGAGCCTCCAAGTGTAATGTAAGTAGTAAGCTATAGAAAATAAACCCCCTATTTCTGAAAGTCCGCTTGCTTTTCTGCAGTCCCTTCCTCCCAACAATGAGCTATTGTTCCACTCCTGGTACTGAGGAAATGTTTGTGTTCCTTCTCCGGGTCCTTTACATTTAAAGACCCGCTCCTCATTTCAAGATAATTACCCAACACGCTACAAAGCATGCAAGTCTTTCACAGTTCAAGAGAAAATAAATTTAATATTGATTTCACCAAATAAAACCAACACCCTCCCTCCTTGTTTTCTTAGTATTACCATAAAAACTCAGCACTGCTCAGTAGCTAACCAAAATACCTAGAAAACATCAAAGGAGGGTCCCAGTTGATACTGGCATACCATTTAACACGGACACGCAGGACCACCAGTTTGAAACACAGAGCGATGAAGGCGAGCACTATCTCGAAGGGACTGACACTTGCTGGGGGATATTTCTTCTCCCAGACGTTGAAATACATGCACACACAAGCTCCTCGCCTCGGCCACGCAACCACAAGCAGCAGGCGTGCGTTCTCACATGTCCATGAGGCTGGACCCTCCATGTGGCTTAAGATCTGGCCGTCAAGTACCTTCTTGCGAACTGCACGTCCCAAAGAACAAAAATACTCTGCTGTAAAAACCAAGAGCGGCGAATGCACGTATGTCTAGACTTGCTCCTCTTCTCTCCCGAACCAGGCACTCGGTGCTCGTTGCATGCTGGAGCCCATGGCCAAGGAGCAAGGTTCGAACTCTCCCTGCTTCTGAAGTCTTGAGCACTGCAGAGCCAAGATTTTGATGCTGGCAGGACTGCTGCAAAGAGGTTCCTGCAGTGAGCTTCACACATAACCATACAAAGGAAACCCTTAAGTGAGAAAAAACAACAAAATGCATATTTCCACCCCTTTAACATTTATTCTTCTAACCGTAGCATGCAAGCGGACAGCACGGCAATCGCCAAATGAACCTACTATAGAAAAGGGAGCTCTTGCATGGTTCGTATGCAGGATCCACAAAGACTCGCTCAAAGGAAACCTGAGTGTGCAAGACTCCATTTTCCCACAGCAGCCTTACTTTAGATAACCACACGAAAGACAAAGTTGGTAAAATCCCATCTTTTTGCACCACCAAGCAAGCTAACCCGTACTGCTGCATTTAAGCACTTCACTTTAGGAAACTCCACATCTATTTTCGGAGTTGGCCAAGGGGCAAGAAATTTCTTTATAAAAAGAAGCAAACTAATTTATTTGCCTTAAAAACAAGGGCTTTTTAATTGCAATCACAGCAATAACTTCTGCAAGAACAGCTTGTAAAGATAAAAACGTTTTTCCCCCGTGTCATAGCTGAACTAAAAGGGAGTTAAACTCCGTCGTAACCACAGTTTTAATTAAATTTGATTGATAGCCCATTACATAAGTACGCACAAAGCCACAGTTCGCACAGGATGCTATTTCCTTTCAGGTTTTTCAATACAGAAAGGACTCCCGTTCTTAACCGTTAAGATAAAGATCTTTTTAGAAGTGCTGATCTGTTGCTTCATTGGAAAATGGTGGAAGGTCTCACTAAAAATAGCCAGCTGTGCAAAAAGTTACTGTTCTTCAGGCATCCCGCATGCCTCCAGAGGGAGAATCCACTCAAACGGACCAAGGGCGCAGCCCTCTGCACCCGGAGCCGCATCCGAACGTACACCTCGCAGCACAAAGAGGCATTTGAAACATACACAAACGCGCTCCCGCCCCTCTCCCCTCCTCAACTGCAGGAATATTTTTTGCCTCCTTTGTTTCTTCGCAGGTGGGGAACGGCGACATCAAGCAGGCGGCTCGTAAAGCGGGGAAGAGGAACTTAAAAAACAAAACCCCTTGCACTGCAAACAGCAGAGTATCTGTGGCTGCTGCAGAAGTGGGATTTTACAGCATGCTCTTGTATCACCTCTTTTTTTCTCCTTTTTTTTTAATGCCAGTGTGCTACATGCTCTCAGGTCCAACTGTCCAATTACCAAAACACCCTCAAAGAAGGCGAGAAAGAACAAAAAAGCAGAAAGAGCAACAAAAGAAAGTTACCCAGCATAAATTCAGGTAATTCTTTGTGCGCTTGAAACTCTAGTGAAGGCAGCAGCTGCTACAATATGCAAGTTTGAAACCAAAGTCTAAAGAAACGTGGAAATAGAGAAAAAACAAAGAAACACAGTCCATAAAACACCTACTTCTGATTGGCAATGATTTGGGCTTCAATTTCCAACTCTGGCATTATAAACAGAGATGATATATTGATAGGAAATTCTCTTTCAATTTCCTAACTATAAGTGAAAGACTGCTGCATTGATGATTAAGAACAAAACGTAGCAGGGTAAGTTTTATTTATTTATATTCCTGAACACAGCATGCATCAAGCAGCAACTTAAATAAAAACTCTTTACTCCAAAGCTTTAATGTTACCACCATAGATAGGAGAACATCAATAATGTCTGCATGAAAGTACACTCTGTTTTCAGGTAAGTCAAGATGTAAATATTTGTTCTATTTAAATCTGCTTTGTACAGTCCAGAAGGACTGATCAAAGATAACACGGATTTGGAGATGCAATTACGAAAAGCCAGCATTTAGAAATCAAACAATCTATAATAAAAGTTACTCAATAAAACAACTAAGGAAAAAAAAAAAGAAGTTCTCACATACGCTATTACAAGCTACATGAGAGCTATGCGATGCTGCTTATACTGAAAATTCATGTGGAAAAAATTAAGACCTAAGAAAAGCCAAAGAACCTCATTAAATTTATTAAGACCAGTAAAAGAGCTCCAAGTGTCGCTGCCACAGATCAGGTAGATTTAAGTCCCAACTGCTGGGCTCTTTGCTACTTTCAGTGTGAACACTTTGGCTCATTCTGCATGCGGCCTCGACACCCCAGCATATAAATAAGCTTCAAGGGACAAACAACGCGACCGAAAGATGTGTCAACCAAATGAGCCTCTTCAAAGTACTGTCGGTAAAGGTTTCCTGTTTTTATGTTCCTTGCCTTTACTGAGCTGTAAACTGCAAAGGGGACGATGTACACCTTCGGTATAGAGATTGTGATCAGTTCACTGATTTCTTTTCAATCACGTTTCGCAGCTGCCTGAGTCGGCCCCGAGATTGGGATGCTCTTAAAACTTGTCCTGTCCCCGACATCACCAAAAAGACCTTGCAAACGCTTCTCCCATAGATGGGAAAATGAGAGCCTGCCCTCTGATCCTACCTGCTTCTAAAGCTTAAAACACCGGCATTTGAGGCCTCTTGTGTAGGTTGTCTCTCATGGGCAACTTCACACCAGTGATCGCTCCTACGCTGTGGTTACGTTGACGTAACAGCCCAGAAACCAAAACCTACGAGTGGACGCCCTGGACACAGCGAAGACAAGCCCTGCCTGGGAATAACGCACAAAAAAGTCACAATTCCAGCTTACGGTTAAATAACTCCTTGCTTGAAGGCACCATGAGATGAACTCCACGCAAGCTTTGGCCTTTTCCTGCCCACATCAACACCAAAGGTTTCTAAGGGGAAGTTGGTATTATTACTAGACACAACCAAAATGACAATATTGGGGAGCGCTTGCCAGGTACGTGTACTGCTGATTTTAACTTTTGGCCAATCACTTTTCAGACTATTTTGTTGCAATTTCCCTGTTCTTCAGGGAAATTTAGCAAATCACGTGCTCCGATTCTCTCTGCAGTCAGGGCATGTCGATAAAGTAAGGAAGCTGCTTTAAAACAATCCAGATTCATTCACCTCCCATGCAAGCGACCCCACTTTCCTCTATTTGATCCCTTCGCAATCAGGTTTCTCTTGGACGACAGTGAACGGCAAACAGCCTCAGCAATATAAAAACTGCGCTGCTTCCTCAGAACACCCCCTGAGCACACGGTTAACTTGGAGAAAGCCTTCGTGCTGCTGATCTTAAAACAGTTTGATTTCTTGGTAATTCTTTCAAAAGGTACCTGGATTCGGGACCCCCAAATTCAACGTAGTTTCCACATCTTGTAATTCCTCCTGGTCCTTAGCTATCGCTTAGGCTTTAATCCAGGTAAAACCTACTATTTTCCTGAGCTGAAGATAGAAAGCTACCGCAAAGAAACAGTTTTGTTCTCACCTCTAGGCAAGAGAAAACACACACCCCTTGTAAGACGGCAAAGGATGGCTTTCCAGCGCTCAGCAGGAGAGCTAAGGTCTCAATTTTCACAAATAATGTTCCCCTTGAGGCACTCAGCTGAAGCTAGCACATGTAAGAAGCTCAGGAGCTCATGCTATGATACCGGCGGCGAAGAGGGCAGTGCCCAAGCAGGACACTGATGCTCAGTGAGCTCTTGCGAGAATTTGGCCAGCAAGCGTCCCATGCTTTGAGGACAGCAGCAAGCCTCAGGACTTGCAACACCCCACTGTTAGACCTTTAAGCGCGAAAGACTTTCTGACACCGCAATAGCTAAAGCACCTGCTTAGGCACATCTTATCCACATCCTGAAGGTATTTCATACCTGCGCCTTTTTCTTCCAAGACATCCAAGAGCTAAAAAGCGATTAAGTGTTCAGTGACTCACTAGGCTCCTTCCCAACACAATTCCAAATATTTCAGGAATACGAAAGGAGCTGAAGTCCCGCCATCAATACCACCACGATGTTTCTAATTACATATTTGAGCTGCATTTTGGGTAACAGCCCTCAGTGCAGCTCTGGAATTCCTTTGCTCCAAATTGCCAAGTTTTGGCACAACACGTTTAATAAGGGATGTGTTAATGGGATGAAGCAGCAAGTACAAAACTAGAGAAGATCCACTCTGTCAAACGGCATTTTGATCTGCCTTCAGAGCAATGGTATAGACGACTTGGGGAGTGGCACATACCGATCCTGATCTAAAAATAACTGGATTACAGGAGTGACAGTCAATTCTAACTCCATTATTCAAATCTTGATTAAATCTAACGTTGAGTATATTTCTTAATCAACCCGCCTCAAGTGACTACTTGAAGGCTAATCTCTCAAAGCCTTTTTTTCAGCATAGAGAAGATTCTTCTACAGCCTTAACACACCAAGGAGCAGGTAGAACATGAAAATGATTATCCACAAAGCTTGTTCTTTCCAAAAATATTTGGCAAAGCACTGGATTTTTTTTTTTGTCTGTTTCATATAAACATGATGTAAAACGAAGTTAAAACGAAGTCTCAAAATGCCCTTCAGCATCTAAAAAAGAACCAAGCTCAGAGGGAAGAAAGCATCTTGAGCAAGGCATTTCTCAGCATGGTGCAGCAAGAAAAAAGTCCTTTGGATACTGTTAACTGCATTTATTTTTGCAATTAACTACAATAGAAGGGAAAAAAATCCATTACCTGAAAGAGAGAGATATCTTAACACCGCTTTCCTCGACAAAGTTCTTCTAGACCGGCCTCTGGCTATCAAGCATTTGGTAAGTGTTAAAAAACATATTTATGT
>NW_009223015.1:0-12500 GCF_000690835.1 Fulmarus glacialis | reverse complement strand
GCAGGGAAATGGTATGCTAGCTCCCAAGACCCCCCCAAGCACACACATTAGAGGCGACGCTGCACACTGCAAACCTCCCTCCAGAGAGGATGAATGCAAAGAGGCTGCCAAAAAACCACTCCAACTGCTGCTCGCTGAAGACATTTCTGCCCCAGCTGATAACCACCACCACCACAGTCAAAGCTAACCACACCCCCCCGGTTTTGTCAGTTTAAAAACCATCCAATTCCTCCCTAACCTGCTTCGGTAAAGCGATCCCTGTTTAAAACATTTAAAGATGGAAGTGAACGGAAGGGTTGGGAGACGAAGAAATGGGCTGGGAAAATTTCCTGGGTCACTTTATCAAGCGAGGCCACCGAGCAAACTAATTGCAACCATCACCAGGGAAGACGGAAGATGCTCATCCCAGATGGGCCGTCGTTCAGAGGTGCTCAGAAGCATCACTCCCAGCGAATGTCCAGGAGTCTTCAGAGCGAAGAGACTATGTCGTTCAAGAAAGTAAGATGGAAGGGGGCGAAAAAAGCAGGGATCTTTAATAGGAGATAAGCATTCAAAGAGAAACATCACATCCACAAAAGTCCCAAGCAGTGGCCAAGGAAGAGCCGCAGTGACACAGGCAAATCTGACGTGAGGCAATGTCAGAGACAGAACTTGTGACGATTGCCGTATTTTCCTTTATCGCATTGTGAAGGGGAAAAAAAAGTAATAGTAGTAGTCTTACACTGACCATCAGCTATATAAGACTAAGACTAAGCAAATGTCTTGGTAAATGCTGTAAAAATATACAAAGCAAGGCTGCAAGCAAGCCGTCTTGACGGAGGTCACAAGGAGCAATTGGGAGGAGACAGCCATGGGAGAACAAGGTTTTGATCTCCTATTTGGACAAGTGTCACATACCAGCCCACTCCATTCTGGAGTTACTTTGGCTTTTGGTCCATTCCAAAACTACCAGGTACAGTTTTTCAGCTGTCCTCCAGACCTTTGGTTGCATCAGATGCCCACGCACATCCAGTTTGGCAGAAAAAATAGTATTTTTAATAAAATGCCACAGACAAGACAGCAGAGCTAAAGCCATACCCATCTTCTACCTTTCACATTCTGCAATGCAACTGCTGATATAACATTTATTGTAAAATACTTCTATATTTCAATCATTGAGCTTAAAACAATTCATACCACAATATCCAAAACACACAGTATCTCACACAAACTGAATCACACTTCAAAAAAACCAAATATCCCCAAATTTAACATACTTCTCTCCCCTGATTAGCAGCTGAAACAGCAGTTTCTGGCCCGATACCAGCTGCACACACGCTCGCAGAGAGGCTCTGACCTGCGTAGCCACTGTTCGTGTGCGGCTTTGAGGTAACCTGATAAACACGGGGTCTGGGTTGCGAAGTGTGGAGCCGCTGTCAGAGCGCCTGGGGAGGACAGCTTACACCGGGCAATACGCTGAGCTGGCGGAGAAACTCCTCTGTTCCCAACAGCCTCGCCAGCAAGCGAAGACTGGGATTGTTTGCTTTGTGGGTTTGTTGTTTCTCCTTCAGAACAGTTACTTAACACACACAGAGTTATTTCTACACTGAGTTTATACTGCAAACACATAAGCAGTTAAGAACATTAAAGTCCAAAGAGAGAAAGCGGAGAAGGCCAGATGACATAACTAAAAAGACACACGGAGGAAGGCAGACCAGGAGGAAACCTATCTCATCGCAGAGAAAGGTTACCAAGCTTTTACTCAGCTTGCAGCCTGGAACAAACATCCGCATGGGTATTACAGTGTACCTTCCCTCACACTGAATTCATAAAGTAAAACCTTACAACTCCAGCTTCCCTTTAGCACCAGCAATTATCTGCATCTGGGGGCATGCTGTTACAAGACTGGGGGAAAAAAGTTCCCAGTACAGACACAAGTACTACGGCGCTCATTTGTGGCAATTTTCACCCAAGAGTCTAAATTTCTGTAATGTGCTAAAAAACAGCTTACTTATTTTTATCTTCCTATGCATGCCATTAACACAGAACTCCCCCAGCCCACTTACCTCAAACTTTGTACCCTAAAACCACAAATAAGCTACTATAGCTTACAAGGCTACAACCCACGCACGCCTCTTCTCCACAGGGACGGCCACTGCTTGCATCCCTGCGGGTTCGGGACGCTACAGCAGCAACCATGTATTTCCAAGCCAGGCTTTCTATCTGTATGATAAGCATGAATATCAAACAGCCTAGTAGTTTACTGTCTCATTCACTCAGGTACGTTTCCTACCGTGTCTCTAATACTTCATGCTGTGACTTCATGGGAAAATGTAATGCTCTGCTGGTCAATCTGTCAAGAAGCATCGTGGTGACAGCAGCGTTGTCACACAGACTGATGGTCCTTCTGATAGCCGAGCAATGAATTCTAGAAGTATGCTTCTCGAGAGCGTTAATGCTCTTTTCGACTCCCAATTCTGTAACGCCTCACGATTTCCCCCCCATAATCTTTATTTCAGCGGTTTATCAAAATGAAATGAAATTGTAAGTACCCTCTTGCCACATGCAGAGCTTATGACTTCTCCCGAGTTAAAATCCCATGTCATACAAAATGAAATCCTGAGGAAGCAGGCATCTAGGGAAGACAGCGTGATGCATCTTACACTGCTGCACAAAAAACATAGTTCATAGAGAGATATAGGTCGGACGGGCGCTCTGGGTCTCCTTGGTCCAATCCTCCACACGTTCAATTCTTCCTCATAAGGACTCTCAGCTGCACACTTTACACACACCTCTACAGGGTGCTTAAAGAAAAAGTAATAGCAACAATATATTTATCCCAGCCGAGCCTGAAGATGAGCAGTAAATTAGTCTCAGAGCATTTCTCATTTAAAGAAACGCTGGTTTTACTTCCATTAGCTCTGCCTGTTGAATTCTGGCCACGAATGCAGAGCTAAAACACAGAGGGAAGGCTGCATCTGCTGCACATGGCCATCGAGGAAGATTTCCAAGCACACATCTCTCTCCTTATTGCCCAAAGTGGCCTCTGAAGTAATACTACACAGCTGAACCAACATGCAGGTAGAAGTTGGTGGAGATTTACTGATGTGCTATACCAGATGGGAAAGAAATGGGAATTTCAGGACTTGTCCCTGCCTTCTGCTTGCTTGGGACTGTTTGCATCGACAGGACACACTGAGCACCGCAGCAGGCAGGACCGCTCCTGTTCTGATTAGCATAAAACCCCATTTTGCTGATTTCAGACTGCACGGAAACTGCAGTATCGCTGTATTCGTAGCAGGTCCTCAAACGATTACAAACTTCTGAACAAGCACCTACGAATATTACCCAACCACTTGGCTTTCATCCTCACCATGGCAATAAGTGACATCACCTGTTAAAACATGAATAAGGATACACGGAGGACCGCACTGGTTACCAGTGCTAGTTTAGCAGCCTTTTATCAGATTAACTGTAATCAAGACAAACACTAAGGTATGGGGAGGGGAGGAAGAGAAGACTAAGAAAAGGATTTGCTCCAGTACGAAAGCACAGAATTGGGTCTTAAATGCTGACGTTTTGCTGCACTTCAGAACAGGAATGGACCGAATCAAACATTTTAAGTTACCCCCAGTGCAGAGCACCTCTGATATTATTTGGGGCTGCAGCGCAAGCAGCCTGCAGATACACAATTATACAGTTCACCAAATTGTCTGGTCAAAATACATTTCCACTTTTTCCTTTGCAATTCAGAGACATTTCTGACCCACCTGCAGCAAGCGTGGATGCTACAGGTCTTTTATGTCCCCTATTCATAAGCAAAACCACCATCTTAAGTGCAACATAATAAAAATGAGGATGGAGCTAGACCACAAGAAAAAAGCAACCCAAACCTGACAAGTGAACTCTTCTCCTTTGAGAAAGTATTTTCAACCTTCTCCTCCCAGAGGTGGAAGTTCAGCAGACTTCTCCAAGATCTTCCAAACCCTGAATGACCTTTTAGCATTTAAGCTCAACCAGCGAGACCTCAAACTCCCTGATGGAGACCAAGAGTTATCTTATCCCTGCTTTCAACGCTTCCCGGCTTGGCTGCATTCTTCCCCCAACAAACTCCTTTCAAACAGCAAGGCTGACCTGCGTTACCAATGGAGAAACAGCTCTCCACCCCTCTTCAGTTCTCTCCTGCTCCCTTGTTTTATTGCTGTGCTCCAGTTTCTTTCTACACGCCCTTCACAGGTTGATTAATACTCATCTTGGATCATCAGATGTCTAGTAATTCAGGCTTTTACACCACTCCACACCATAATTCTCATTAAGGCACACACATTTTACTAGAAAGCTTTTTGCTGACTGTTCCCACTCCTGACATCCAGGCCATTCAATAAGACATTCTGGACAGAGGTCCCGGCTATAAAATTCACATGTTCTTCGGCTGCCAGAATGGGAATTTGGTGACAGTACAATTCATTCATTTATTTAATGATCTTAATGTCAGCCTGAGTGGATAAAGTGTGCTTTGGCTTCAGCAAGCAGCGATGGGGACCGTGCCAAGTGCCGGCAACAATTGTTTCGGTGAGTGCTTGCAATACCAGGTACCGCTGCCACAGAGAATGCAACAAAATGTTAAGGTTTTTTTTTTGGGGGGGGAACGGGCATCATTTCAAGTCAAACTTGGTGCAAAACCTCAGAACCAAATATTTAAACATAAAGTAGATATTTGTGCAGATGAACTTTTTTTCAATTAAAAAAAGTGTTTTGGAAATGTAATCAATACAATTAAGCTGAACAGCTTAAGCTCATCAAAAATTACACTTGGTGATATTTGCATATCAACAAAAATTAGATCTTTTTTTCTTTTGAACAGACAGACATAAAAGCACTTTGAAATCTACTTTAAAACACAACGCTGAAGGAAAACATAAAACCCAAGTTGCACAGACAGGTTGACAGCTGAATTATTTGCATTTCGCAAATCTAGAATACAAAATGCAGAGCCCGGAGAAGTAAAGTATTAAAAGAGAGACCATCCAGTAACTAGTATTTATATCTGTGTAAGCACTGGTGAGAAAGGGTGCCACAAACTGAAGCTAGCTTTATATTCTACAGCGAGTTGAACTCAGAAGATGTCTCACCAGCTCAAGAAATAGTACATCCAAAAGAGCCTTCCACACGAACTTTGCCATGCTAAAACTGGGCATGAATCACCAGCTACCGAAATCCCTTTCCCAACGTACTCCAGTTTGAGATGCACCATGAATTTCACATTAAAAGTCATAACAAACATGCTTTAAATGCTTTTTGATTCCAGTTCTTGACTTCCCCCCCAAATAAGCGGTATAGGTTATCTACCCTCAGCTACAGTACCCTGCCGAGTTCCCTTTCAAATACAATACAGATATTGAGTCTATTCATCAGCTGCACGCTGCAAAACAAAGCATCCGGTGCCAAGCCTCAAGCACCCTGTACATCACCACAAACAAGAATCCAAGACTTCCAGAAAGTTTTCAGACCAGATTTCGTTTTGAATTTCACATAGGACTTGACGGTTCTGCAGAAGATGTCGTGGTAGTCCAAGGACAGAAGGGTTAGGTCTCGCTGGGGAGCGTACATTTTAGTGGGAGTGCACATTTTTTTTTTTACGGACATGTCCTTTCTTCAGGATGTTAGGAACCTTTCAAAGACAGTGGCTGCCTAAAAAAACCAAAGCTGTAAGTTGTATCACTAAAAATCTTTCCCTTCGATGCTTATGGGAAGAGTCTCCTGCTTCATCTGAAAAGACCGAGGACTCCTGCCATTTTTGCTTTTCAGCAAAAGAACAAAATAAGCCCAGAAAAATGCTGGTTTCAAGGCACAGTAACTTCTATGACTTCTAATAACGCATAAAAGAGGGAAATCTCTTTTTCAGACCGCCATTAGCGCAGCCATAGCATTAGTTCAAATGGATTTTCAAATGCCACCAGCAACACAGACATATAAATCACACTACTCTTAGTAACTCAGTAACTCGCACACAGTCACTCTCACATGTAAATCAAACCAAAACACAAGCGAATATACAATAATCATCTGGCAACCCGAAAGAGAGAATCGGTGCAATGTTTATTAGTTACCGCCTCCCAAAAGCTTTCCAAACTCAGGAAAATCTGCGTTATTTAAGATCTTTAACTGCATTAACTCTTCCTTGCTCGGTGTTTTCACAGCATCAAGAGCAAACTCAAAGATTGGCAGCGAGATTTCTTTTCCTACCACCCTGAGAATATACCATGTGGAGTCCACTCCCCTGGTAAGAGCGGGGATGGTCTTCGTGTTTGCGGCTTTTGCAGAGTTATTCCCGTGCAGATACTCTTACTCCAGAGCATGAGAGTCTCATTCCTGCCGAATTCAACCACTTGGAAAGGAGCAGCTGCTCCAAGCATCTCGACAAGTCCTAACCCATTTCAACACTTCAACGATGGTTTTGGAGAACGCTACTGGTATCGGTCAAGGATTGGATATGTTTTTCTTTCAAGATGCACATTTTAGAAACTACTTTGCTTTTCTTCAGGCATATTTAAAGCTCTAGAAATATTTTAACTCTCATCCAGATAAAGGATACGCAAAGGCGTTACAACCAACAGCAGAAACATATTATTTTAGGTAGCAGAATTGATTTAAATCTGATACAATCGCAGTGTGGGGAAACTTGTCCTTTTCTCTCCACCTCAGACGACTACACAGCAAACAAAAGTAAAAACAATTCTTAAGGTACAATCAGAATAGGGAGCGCGTAATTTTCCTTTCAGGAAAGAAAGAAAATGCTGTCCCATTAACCTAGTTACATGCCCAGCAGCAATTTGACTCAAGTCCCATCAGCAACAGCGTGCCATCACCTACTACGAAAAGAGAGAGCGCATTCTGGGACATCTTCCAAACGTATATAATAAAACATAAGAATAACATGTACTAGAAAATTTCACTAGCCTAAAAGCTTATTTTGCTCTCCTTCCTTTGATCCTTTTCTTTTTTAAGAACCCATTCTATTTTCTTCTTCCAGCTGTTCCACATCATCATTTCCTATTTGGGAGGCAAAACGAAGCCCAAAGTTTGGAAAGGAAAACTGTACATAGGAGAAGTTCTTGGAATTACCACCAAGTGTAAAACTGAGAAGTCACATCAACTATGTTCCCTTAAAAAAAAAAAAAGAAAAATTAGTTCTCCTGGTTCCTCCAGACCATGGGGCACACAACTCCTCCACCCACATCTTCATGCCCTGTAACAAACACCAGCTTCCTCTTCCCCATTCATTCCAGAAAATCCTTTGCAATTGCTAGCAGACACATTCAAGTCACAGATAAAGTTTCCCACTAAAGAAATGCCTGTAAAACAGTGATACTACCCATCTATAATTCCCCAGAGTAAAAATTCCAGCAACTCTAATCATATTAGCGGATTTATACACAACTAAACTTGACAGTTGACTAGCCCTGAAATCGCTGGATTAGGGAGAAAAAGAAAATATAGGTTACCTACGACTTCTAAAGGGAGATCTTCACTGCTAACTCTTACTACGAAACAAAAACGGAGCAAATGCACCAGCTCGACACATCCCAACATTAGCTAACAACGTGAAAAAACCTTTCAGCCCTAAGATGATGGACAAAACCCATACACACAGATGAAAATCCTTCTATGTCCCAACATCTAAAAGGGAAGTTATTTGTTCTAAGTCTCCTATTACTCTCTCACCGACTTCTTACCATAGATAAAAACACAAACTGTGTTCCAAAATCAGTACTGCACATTAAATACATGTATATTTAAATGGCTAAAGTAACCTTCTCCCGCAGACTTCTGCCAGAGAACATACACAATCATGTCCTCAGATATGAGAAGAAAATAAGCTGTCTGAAATCACATTTTTGGAAGAAGAGTTTTCTCCAAGACATTTCACCACAAAAATCTTACAAAGCTGGGAAAGTGACATATCTGCGCTATAACATGATTAGCTTTTGTCATTAAATAAATTAAAGCTATTTCTGCTTGAAAGAACACTAAGATGTGCCAAAGCTGGGGAACATCAACAGGGGAGATAGAAGAGAGGTCTAAAAGCACTTAGTTTTTTTGGCAATATGCTCACAAACCCATGCCTGTTCCTTCCCTGCAGAAGAGCCACGACCACGGAGCAGCAGGGAAAGTCTCCGCATTTTCAGAAGCTTCTCTCCTGCCACATGTACAATCTCCAAGATGTACAATCTCCACGGCTGCAGACACTTCTAACATGGAAATGCTTCTCAGGCAACACCGCTGCCCCTTCTTTCCCTTCATCCGCCTGCGATTTCGGAAAATTCACTCCTGAACTCAAAAAAACAGAGAGCAAGGAACACCTCTGATCTCAGCCCAATTCCTCCCCTCCTTCCCACCTCTCGCCACTCCTTCCCTTTCATGACCGTAACGCTCCAAACACCCTTCCTTGCGAGCGGCTGCCGCTGGCATCTGGAAGAGGACTTCCAACTGTGCTCTCGTTTTAGCGCCGTTCAATGTCAAAGCCGCCCAGAAGCCGGAGCTGATCCACCCGAGGCGCAGTGAGGCACAGCGCTTTACACAAAAGCCACAATCACGCTCTTCAAGCTGACTTTTGTGCCCAAGCAGCTTCCTAATCCCTGGGTCCTCATCTTCAAAGTCATCAACAGATAAACCCAGAGAACACAGAGACACGCTGCATCACGTACTCTGGAAAAAAGCCACTCGTAATGGAAGTAAGCAGCGAGGGAAGACGGCGTTGGCTCCAAACTCCCAGAGCGTATCACAGCAACCCGGAGACCCTGATCCTTCAGTGCACGCTGAAGATGCTCTCCTCGGAGAAATTCTTGGGCACTTTCCCCTCCAGCTCAACTCTTTGCTCACTAAGATAGAAAACCCCACGCACCCAAATCCTCCTCAACGGTCTTAATTTAACTAGAAGATTACCAACGCAGGCCTACTCCAACGGCACAACCTGGCCCACATCCGAACACCAGGTAAGCGCTGCCAGAACCTCACCCCGACTTCACACACCGTCTCTTACATTCCTGAAAGCGATCCTGTATTTCTTGCTGTTCTCCTGAGCTTTTGGGAAGCTGCTCTCATCCAGAAGATGCCACCCAACAGAGCAGGAACCAGCACAGTGCTTTCTGAAAGGGACTACAGCAGTTAGCTAAAGTAACTCAGCAAAACTAAAGCAGACACTCTGAGGCAACATTAGCAAAACCATTACTGAGGCAACATTAGCAAAACCCACGTTTCCACGCACAGCAATGATGTACTTCACACAAAAATCCCCCCAAAAGCTGACCCTTCCTCTCCGCTTCTCAGAAACGGAATTAAAGTGGGGGAAGAAGAGAAAGATTTTAAATGACCGTCTGTTAAAACCCATCCTGAACCTGCCACGATCGCCCCACTGCAATAACCTGAAAAATACCCGTGGTCCAGAGAACAGGTGACACTGAAATGACGACGGTGATATATTAAGGTCAAGTTTACTGGTGCCTGCACAGAGACCATCCACAACCAGGAAGCTGAACTCCCTCCAAATGCAAGGAAGTTTGGAAAAGAAAACAAAAACCTACTGACACCAGCCCAGAGCCCAAGATGGCTCTAATTTGGCTCCAAGGTACAGTGTTAAATTAACCCTGAAGAGGCAGCAGACATGCAACATTACCCGAGTTCAACGTAAATCAACCTGTTTGTCCTATACAATACAACGTTTGCCCATGCCTGGGCTGGGGCTGTGAAGAAACCAGTGACCTAATTATATCGATCCACAAAATCTATTCACAGCATTGGGACTTTTTAAAGAGCAGCTTATTATAACACACACAAAAAATACTTTACTCTTAAGTGGGACCATCAGGGAGAGTAAAGAAACACGGTGTAGTTTAACACGTGTCAGAAGTACCACCGAGTTAAAAGCACAAAGGTCTACAGTAAGCTTGCAGCCTGCAGCATACCTTCATTATTTTACATTTTTATGGAAGAAGTCTCACTACAGAACAACCGACTGCACCTGGAACTTCTTCCTCAGAGGCAGTCTGAAAGCCAAAGCGAAGGTGGGCAGATGGGGATTTATTTTTGATAATATCCCTCTGTGTGTCATTTCACAGTTACGCAGTTACACTCTCCCTTGTCCATCCCTCCCAAATAAGGGTCAGAATCCAACTGGAGGATTTGTCCATACTGACAACTTTTGAGCACAATTTCTGCCTGAAATCAGGTTTGATTGAATACTCACCACTACCAGAGCCCCAAGATTATCCCAACTTACTTTTACACAGAAAATTTAACTTCTTGAAGCCACTGTGTTAAGGAAATTTCTCAAAGCTCTGTCTTGTCTTACAGCAGCTCCAATAACTTCCTATTCAGCATGTAACAGAATGAAACTCCCATCAAAACATTTCTGTTCTCCATGTCCATCACTCCCCAGCTTTGCTTTCCTTCAAGAAATAGGTTTTTTTTAAAAATCCCTTCTTCCCCCTCTATTTTTTGTTTCCCTCACTAATGCCTTTCTACAAATGCACATGCTCTTTTTCCTGTACAGTTCTCTCTCACCCAATTCTTCTTTTTTTCAATAATACAGATAACCATTTAATTTCATGATGTATTAAGTACTAAAACGACACGTATTTCCAAAGACACAAAGTTCACCACGCAGAAACTGTTCTAGTTTAAAAAGCCCAAGTCAGAGCCTCAATATACCTATTAACATATAATAATCCTTCACATCAACAAATAAACCCTTGCACTGCCGTGAGGAGACCTTGCAGTGCTCTGTTCACTCACAGTTCCCAGAAGAAACCTGCAACTATGCTTTATCTGCTGTAGGATAACCCTGTCTCAATAGTTGTATCAAAACAGGAAAAAAAAAAAAAAAAAAAAAAGAAACCAAACAGAGCTAAAAATAAAGGCTGAACTCAGATGACCCTCCGCACTTCAGTAAATCACAGATGAACTATGCTCCCCAAGCCTCACTTTTGCAGCAGCACTTAGAAAAGGTAACAGCTTTTGTTTACTACCTGGAAGCACACACAAGTTTCAGCGGACGGAAAAACCAGCCAGGACACCTGAATACAGTTCACTAAAAAGGTATCAAGAACACAGCATTTGTATATATTACGAAGACAGATTATTAGTTTAGAAGTTAAGGAGTGGTATCTGTCAAACATAATATGTTTTCAAAACAGGCATGACTATAAATAAAAATTAGACTATATCATTTTAACTTGCTCACCTTTATAACGTCAACTTGTCATATCTACCTAATGCTTCTCCGTTGCTCCATACCTCTTGCTCTGGGCGTCCACTTGGGTCGCCGCGATGGGACACGCTGCCACATGACCTCTGGCTCCTTTAGGGTCTCGCCCATTCCTTCCAAGGCTTTTTATTTTTAGGCTGTACTCAGAGGTAAGCTCAAGCTTCATCCCTCACAGGTGCAAGGTGTTTTGTGACAGCACTCACCAAAAGCAAGGGTGTCCTCCCATCTTAGCTATGACAGCACAGCCACTCTTGCAAACCACCACCGACCTCACCCTCAACGATGCTGGAGAAGTGTTCAAGTTCCTCCACGGTGCTTTTAATGATTACTTGAAAATAAAGTGGTTTGGAAAGCCCAGCATGCTCCCGATCCCAGACCCAGGCAAACTTCAGCCCTTCAAGTGTCAAGGCACCCAAGTGTCACATTCCCCGTTAAAAAAAGACCCTTTCCAGACAAACCAGCACCTTGCTGGAAAGATGAGCTGAGCACGGACTCTGTACGTGCACACTGGTCAGCATTCTCACTGTAACACTTGGCACATCACTCAAAACTGAGCAAAATTTCTCCTGAGCAACAGTTTTACTTACCACCACCCCACTGACTTTGTCATGACAGCACCTTCGCACTTTTTTCCCTAAATAAAGCACACGCTGGCATTACAGAATAGCACAAGCTAGCCAAAAACACCCAACGGAGAGTACGTCCCTCCGCAGCACACTCTGAAATCTTCAGAGGTTTTTCACTTGACCCAAACAAATCTGTAACGTCAACAGTCTCATGATTTAAGCAACGTATTTGTGGTCATGGCAAGAATGATTCTTGCCGGAAGCTCAAGAAAACAATGGACCTAAACTGATTATAAAAGGGCTCGGTTTTCCCACCTCAAAAATGAAAGTGAGAGCAATAAAATGCTTATACACAGGGAACACATTTCTTGAAGAGCACAGGCATCATCACACAACTGAAACAGCCCTCAGCAAAAAAACCACTTCCACGTTAAAATGTAAGTCACTGCCACCGATAAATAGCAAAACACACTCCTGACTGTCCCCTGCACAGCATGCCACACCATTCCCGGATAACACGATAATGATATTTCACTAAGTATGTTTTTCACTTCACAATCCCCCCAAAACTTGGGGGGGGGGGGGGGGGGGAGAGAAAAGCCAGTTTGCCAGGGGACGCTGTCCGACGCTGGAAACAAAACCTCATCCAGGCAGGCAGGCTGGCCACCCCCCTTTTCTTCTGCTCCCCG
>NW_009223014.1:0-251 GCF_000690835.1 Fulmarus glacialis | reverse complement strand
ATAAAGGTGCTGTGCAATGGGAGAGGGGTGCTGTGCAATGGGAGAGGGGGTACCCCCTTATCAACCCCACCATCCCCTGCTCCTTCTCCTGCACTCTTCCCCACCAGGACCATGAAGCCGGTCCCCAGCTGGGGACAACCCTGGTTTAGGCGATGTCCCCCTGGCCAGGTAGCGTCCTCCTTCTGCCACCCATGGCCACCAGCCCCCTGGCTGCCTGTGTGTGGCTGGGGCCCAGCGGCTCCCGCCCCGCC
>NW_009223013.1:0-6490 GCF_000690835.1 Fulmarus glacialis | reverse complement strand
GCGGGGGGTCCCCCGCGGTGCTGCGCTGCGGGGGCTGGATGGAGGAAGGGACCTGGCCGGGGTCTCCCCGCAAAGGGGCCGCTGTCCCCGGGTACGGGGCAGGGCTGGGCGTTGGGCACGGGGGCGGTGAGGTGCTGCCGAGCGGATTTGGGAAATGAAGCTTTTCCAGGAAAGAGGAGATTATCAGCTAATCGGCAGGGTTGTGAAGGGGTTGGCATCAGCGCTGGGCAGCAGATCTCCTCAGTGAGCAGGAAGGATTCCTGCTTGTAAAGCTTTACAGTGAGGTGTAAATTCCTCTAGAAATAGTAAGTTTGTTAGACACCTTGCTTTGCCCAAATTCCCGGGGTAAGAGTGCTCGTGCCAGCGAGATTCACTAAGATGCGTGTTCCTCATGTCAGACATGCTGTATTCGTGCTTGTGTTCTGCAGGAGAGATTAATCTCTCCATCGTGAGGGAGGGGACACGGGCCAAACGAGGTGACCCAGCCGGGGCCGTGCAGCGGCACGCACTCTGTGCCCCGTGTCCCTGAGGTGCCGCTCTCGGGCCACAGGGTGTTTGCACGGTCCTTGGAACAGTGCAACCTGCATTAGTTGTTGCAGCTGCGGTGGTGCAGGTGGGGAAATGAGGCCGTGGCGTGCCAGGGCAAAGGAGGTTTGAGCGAACCTGTGTCATGGGTAACTTGGTAGCATGTGCTGCGCTGGCTGCTGACAGTGAAACTGCTCCTTTCCAGCTCGGTCTGTCGGCACGTCTGCTGCAGGCTGGCTGGAAACTTGTCTTTTTGGATGCAGCTGTAGAGCTGTGCTTGAGTTTGAGTGACTGAAAGATTTGCTGGTTGGGGTCAGCTGAGCCTCTTAATTTTGGCAGTTATTAATGCCATTCACCCCAGGCTTGTGCCCACAGGACCACCCATACCCGGGGGGGCACGTGGGGTGAAGGTATCCTCAGTGTCGGTGTGGAGGGCAGGTAGTTGGTGCCGGTGGTTATTTGGGGCGAGGGAATGAGCTGCGTCCTGCCCCGGGCTCTGGGCCGGCCGCCCAGCTGGCAGCTCCGGAGGAGGCTTCATTGCTCGTTTGTTCGTTTGTTTGGGGGGTTATGCCAGGCACGTGCTGTAACGCCAGCCTCGCCGGGGCAATTAGTTCCTCACTCAGCCCGTTATGGTTCTTCTGCTTGGCTTTCCTTAGATTATGAATCAATTAAATGTTTCTAGCGGTGATTTGCATAGCGCGGTGTGAGCAGGGCTCTTACACATGCCTCCTGGTGCTGTTTGGAAATGAAGGGCAATTGGGAGAGACAATTGTACCATATGGCCCTGCTGCATCGCATTAAGGTTTTAGCACTGACTGCTGTTAATTAAATGTAACCCAGCCGTCACCACGCGGCCAGCACAACGTGATGCAGGAATACGCCGGGGCTGGTGAACTTGCTGCATGGTACGTTGTTTGAAAGAGGGTGATGCAAATACGTTTTGCTGATGTGTACCTTTGCGTTCTGCCTGCCGTTTCTGATTAACTCCCTCAAAACTTGGTAGGGGCCAGTGTATTCCCGGGGGTTGGCAGCTCTGCCACGCCTGGCACACCAGAGCAAATGTGTGAATGAATGGGCTTAAAGAAATAGCATGGGTTTATTTGAAGCAAAACAAACGTTGTCAGGGCTCTTGTCTTTCACCAGCCGTCCTGCAAAGCTGTCACAGGGCTCAAGCACGAGGTGAGATGCTGGGCTGTGTGTTTTGAAATCCTGATCTAAAGTAATAATTCACCACAATTTTTGTGGTGTTGCAAATACTATAAATAGTTGTTTTGATGGACTTGTCCTCTGGCAGGATTTTTTCCATAGTTATATTGAAACAAATCTTAAATAACTCTATTCCCCTTTTTATTTCAGAAGAGAATTTTTCAGACTGTGGGAGTAGTTCTGCCTCTAAAATTCCCCGAACAACCAGGCTGGGCAGGGAGGGAAGCTTCAGTGGAGATGCTCGTAACATCATCTGCATTCCCTGTCATCCCAATAGTGTATCCTTTTAAAAATGCCCGAGAGCTGCAGACGGGGTGCGCTGTCCTCCCTTGGTGAATATTTCTTTTTCTTCTGATGCAGAGTTGCTGCTTGTTTGCTTTTCACTTGCAGCCTGAGGATACTCAGGTTTTCATTTGTACAGTTCTCGCCTATTTTTATTTACATCAGATCTGGTCGTCTTTAGTAAAATGTAAAAGTGGTATTTATTCCTCCTCCCTCCCCAAACGGTCCGTGTCCCTTCCTGTCCGCACCGTGGGCACGGTGTCCCGCGTGGGATGGTGCCTGGCCCCAGCGAGGGGGGAAGCGCTGTCTGCAGCATCGCGAAGGTCTGGCTCTGCCCTGGGCAAAGGGAGGGGCAGGGGGAGCGGCCCCGCTGCTGAGCGAGGAGGGGGTTTTGGCCGCGTGGTTTTTACGCTAACCAGCGATGCACTGAAATCCCCTCGGCTCCATTTCCCCTTTCTCGAGCGGCGTGGAGCTGTCTTTCCAAGGCTAACGTGGGATGCGTGCTCTGCAGTTCCTCTTCCAGCCGGGGGTCTGGGTGGAAGGGGTGGGGGCAGAGACCTGGCAAGTCCCAGAATGATCAGGAAAATGATCCCCGTGGGTGGCTTTCCTTGGGCATCTGGTGGGTTTAGGCTGTCCTGAATCAGTCTCACGGCTCTGGAGGCGGCGGACGGGCTCTTACTGAGGTTTTAGCTCAAGTCCCACCCACGGGTGCTGCATCTGGGGCTGATGCAGATGTTGTCTGAGACATCGGGAGCCTTTTCACTGCCTTTATTGGGAGCCTCTAGGTCAGTCCCGTGCGTGACAGGCATCAAGCCCGTTGGCATCAACGCGAAGGGATGGGGAGGTGGGAGTTCAGCAGCGACCGACCCCGGGCCGTCCTGCTGGCATTCATTAAAAATACTTGTTTTCCATCTCAAAGTGAATGCAGTTGGGCTTGAGGAGTAGTTGTGCCATTATATGCTGTGTCTTGAGTATCTCCTCTCTAATGTATGTGGCTTTGTGCTGCTGGCACCTTTCAAAGCCTGAGCGAATATAAAAGAAGAATCTCAGTGTAGGAGTGTAGATGTGTCCGGCTGCCGGCAGCTTTTCATGACAGAAGAGGCTGCTGTGGCTGGGGAGAAGGGGGCTGGACGGGCAGGCTGCAGAGGTGCATCTTTGCTGTGGGTTTTTTTGGTGTTTGTTCTGGTGGGGCGGAGTGCAGTCATTTGAATGCAACGGTGACTAATGCAGCTTCAAAGCCTTCAGCGTGTTTTATTTAACTTTGGAGTGGGGACAGCAGAGAAACCAGGCTGAGCTCTGCGCTGCGGGCAGCTTCCTGGTGGGAAGAGTTTGGGTGGATGCTGGTGGGAGCAGCACGCAGGCAGGGCAGCGACGGGTCGGGCTTTGGCCGATGGCTCAAGTGCTTCCCTGGTTTTCAGCATCTCCGTTGGTGCAGTCTCAGGATTGCAGTTGCATTTTTTTCCCTGGCAGCATCATGCTGGTGGCTCAGGGTCCCTCTGCACTGCGCGGGGTGGGCTGGTCACTGGCGAGCGGGGATCTTCTGGCTTAAGGCAGAAAAATTATGCAAGAGCCTAACCTGAGCGTGGGTCAGCTGCTTTGCTCCCTTTCCATGCCAGTTCACCCTGAGATGGGCCAGTTCTTCCTGGGGGGCTTTCTCATCCTCGCTGTACCTGCGATGCAGGTGCTGATAAGAAATTCCTGTTTCTGGTACTGCGGCCATTGGCAAAACCGGCAGTAAGACCCATCCCATCGCTCAGCAGCGTGCCTGCTCCTTCACCTTGCTCCATTCCCTGGTTTGGCTGGGCGCTTACCCCAGGCGTGCGCCGGCCCCGTGGCTGTGCTGGCGGGGCTCCCCCGGGGCCTCTCTCGTCCTGGCAGCTGGGGGTATGATTTACCGCCCGCGTATTTCCTGGGTCGTGTTGATGAAGTCCCGTGGAGTTGTTTCTTTGGCCCAGGTGGGTTAAGCCGGATGCACCTCTTGCACGTGGGGTGACCATAAACAGTGTCTGTTTGTTTGCTTGCGGGAGCTGTGGTCTCCCCGGCAGAGCAGCTGGAGTTGGATGCCCTCCCCGATGGGCGAGGTGGGTCTTGGCTCTGATGACCACGGTGTTACCAAAATAGGATGTTGTTGGCTGAGGTGCTTCTTTGCAAGGAAATCGCTCCAGGTCTCCCTGCTTCCCTGCCGAGAAGGCTGGTTGTGAGGCTCTGCCTCGAGGAAAACCTCGGCGCGCGTCCAGCGCCTGATGATCTCGGTGGCAAATGCAGCTATACCTGAAGTCAGATTTTGATCTGTAGATCTTGCGACATGGACCTGGTTCAGTAAAGCACTTCAGCATCCGTCTGGGTTTATGCCTCCGGTCTGAAGCCACCCTTATCTCAGAGCAGTTAATTCTGTGTTCAAGTACTGTGCTGAATCAGGACCTATTTCCTTAAGGAGGAAGTTGGTTAAACACACACCATTTCTCTTTCTAGTTAGTAGAGCAAACTACAATTCTAATATTACTGGTTCTCAAGTAGATGTTTGCTTAAGATAATGAATTCTTTAGCAGGCGTGGACGCTCTTAAAAAGCACAGCCCAGCCACGCCGGGATGAGGCTCTGCTCGCACACTGGCACTCTCCGGGACACGATGGTTTTTCATGTTCTCTTCTTCGAACACGTCCTCCCACGCTCTGTCGTGTCTCTGGTCTTGCCTCTGTAAATAATAATTGCTAACAGTTCCTAGGACCCGCAGTGCTTTGCGTTTCTGTCCTATTTAGCTGGTCCAGACAGATTCCTGAGGCTTCTCCTGCTCCCGGGTGACTCGGGCAGGTTGGGATGGCGCTTGCCGGGCGGGTGCTGCTGAGGTCGGATGGGGCCGGGGTGGGGTGCTGGGGTGCATCCCGCCCGCCGAGGCTCCCCAAAGCAGGGCGTTCGCCTACCCGGGGGAGATGGAGGTGTGGGGAGGGACGGTGACCTGCCCAGCGCCGTGTGGCAGGCTGCCGGGGCTCCTGGAGTAGCTCAGGTCTTCGGGGTCATGTTTCTTGCAGCAATCCAGTCCGGTGCCTTGGGAAGGATTTATGGAGAGACATACCAGCCAAGGCTCCAGCTCTTGCTTTGCAGGTTAGTTTAAGGGCTGTCTCTTTTCTCCCCCTGCTTCGTCCCTGGCCCAGCAGGTTTAGTTAAGTTTGCTGGTCTCGCTGTGGGAAGAAGGGATGCGTGTAGCTGAAGAGGTGCCGTCCAGGTGTTGGGACAGCAAGGGGTGAATAAGCAAGTCCCCTGAGTTAACTCAGTGCTTATGCTGCTTGCTGTGATTTTTAAGATTAGTTGAATTTCATCTTCGTTACTCCTTGTATAAAAGGAAGAATTGCACAAGGTGCTGGAAACCTGGTCTGTTTGTAAGAGGAGTCCTGAGCAGAGAGGGGGCAGTCGTGATGTAGAGGGTACAAAGTGGCAGATTTCAAGCGTGCTCTTAAACTGATGTTTGTGTCCCACCCCATCGCTTGACGCCCGGTATAGTTGTAACTGATAGATGCTGTGAAAGGGCTGTAGTATTGATCTCAAAACCTGGCTAACTACCTGCAGAGTTTAAATCAATATTATAAATATAGTTAATCTCAGTGTATTCCTTTAATTTAACCTTTGATTAAACATTGGGGACTTTTTTCCTTAAACTTTAGGTGTCTGCAGGGGAAAAGCAGCGAAGTGAAGAGAGGATATTGGAAAGAGCCCTCCCAGCGTACGGCTGGGTCCTGTGCTTTCTCTCGCTAATCTCTTCCGTTGGGTTGTTTTATCTTATCAAGCAAAAAGCCCCAGAAATAGAAAGTTTTCCATGGCTAACAGGACAAGCCCAGAGATGCACAAGCCCTGAGCTGCGTGTTGCCTCATTACTCAAAAAAAAAACCAAAAGAAAAAAAAAAAATCCGTCAAATGGCAGCAGATTGTAAATGGACAATGTCACTGTTTTATCTCTGTGGGGGGAAAGGCCTCTCGTGGAAGCAGACGTAACTTGCACCGATGCACGTTGCATCTCAGCAGCGTTCGGCGTTGAAGAGCTGCCCGTCTGGCTCCGTGTGCCCGGGAAGCTATTGATCTCCCCTCGCAAGGATGACAGACGGGAAAGCAGGGGCGGCTGCTTGCTTTGGGCTTGTAACAAAGAGAATTCACAAAATATTCAGGCATTTTCCCAAGTCAAAGTCTTGGTCTGAGGGACTCCGGCTGCTGAGGAGGCCGAGCAGGGAGGTCTTGCTGGTTAGAGGTAGGTGGTGGTCGTGTGCCCGGGAAGCTATTGATCTCCCCTCGCAAGGATGACAGACGGGAAAGCAGGGGCGGCTGCTTGCTTTGGGCTTGTAACAAAGAGAATTCACAAAATATTCAGGCATTTTCCCAAGTCAAAGTCTTGGTCTGAGGGACTCCGGCTGCTGAGGAGGCCGAGCAGGGAGGTCTTGCTGGTTAGAGGTAGGTGGTGGTGTAAATCGGTGTGTTTGGGCGTATCTGCT
>NW_009223012.1:705-1137 GCF_000690835.1 Fulmarus glacialis | reverse complement strand
ACCCGCCGGTGTCACCCGCGTCCCTCGGGCACCCGCCCGCCGCCGTCACCCCCGAGGCCACCGTCACCCGGAGGACCGAGGTCATCTGCTGAGGCAACGTCACCTGGGGGGCCACCATCTTCTGGGGGGCCACCGTCACCTGGAAGGTCATTGTCACCTGGAGGGCCACCATCTTCGGGGAGGTCATTGTCACCTGAAGGGCCACCGTCACCTGGAAGGTCATTGTCACCTGGAGGGCCACCATCTTCTGGAGGGCCACCGTCACCTGGAAGGTCATTGTCGCCTGAAGGGCCACCATCTTCTGGAGGGCCAGCGTCATCTGGAAGGCCACCATCTTCTGGAAGGTCGTTGTCACCTGGAGGGCCACCATCATCTGGAAGGTCATTGTCACTTGGAGGGCCCCCATGATCTGGATGGCCACTGTCTTCTCGC
>NW_009223012.1:392-663 GCF_000690835.1 Fulmarus glacialis | reverse complement strand
GGGCCACCATGTTCTGGAGGGCCACTGTCTTCTAGAAGGCCACCATCGTCTGGAAGGTCATTGTCACTTGGAGGGCCACCATCACCTGGAAGGCCACCGTCGTCACCTGGGGGACCAAGGTCATCTCCTGAGCCAACGTCACCTGGAGGGCCACCATCTTCTGGAAGGCCGTTGTCACCTGGAGGGTCACTGTCACCTGGAGGGTCACCGTCACTTGGAGGACCACTGTCACTTGGAGGGCCAACGTCACCCAGGAAGCCACAATCACACG
>NW_009223012.1:0-365 GCF_000690835.1 Fulmarus glacialis | reverse complement strand
CCGCGGGAGCCATTGTCACCCCTGGGACCAAGGTCACCCACGAAGCCACCGTCACCCATGGGACCAAGCTCATCCGTGGAGCCACCGTCACCCAACGGGCCACCGTCACCCGCGAGGTCATCGTCACCCCTGGGGCCACCATCGCTCTTGGGTCAACGCTCATCCCCGGGGCCACCGTCACCCAGGGGACAGCGGCCACCCACGGTGCCACCGTCCCCCCTGGAGCCGTTGTCCCCAGTGGGTGGCCCGGACCTGGCCCTGGACGAGCTGGATGTCACCGAGCTGGCCTTGGCCGCCGGCTTATTGGGGACCTCGGGGACACCGACGGGTGACAGCAGCGAGGACGAGGACGGGGGTGGCACCCG
>NW_009223011.1:0-322 GCF_000690835.1 Fulmarus glacialis | reverse complement strand
CCCGGCCCCTAATTGCCTTCTCATGTCCGGATTAGGAGCCGACAAGGTGTCCGACAAGGAGGACGCGGGCATCCCCTGCCACTTGTGGTTGGGGAGCACTGGGAGGGCCTTTTGCTTCCCTTGCAAAGCCCTCACTGGGGATTTTGGAGGATTTGCCTCAGGTGACACGATGCCAGGGTGATGGGCGCAGCAGGGATGAACCCCACAGGGCGCCGTGGATGCACGTGGGGTACGGGCAGAGCTTGGCCAGGCAGCCCTCCTGGTGCAAGGAAGATGGATAGCGGGTCTATCCCCTCACGGCTGCCCGGCCGGGGGCAACACC
>NW_009223010.1:297-1331 GCF_000690835.1 Fulmarus glacialis | reverse complement strand
TCTCCCCCTCCTCCTCCCCGTCCCGTCCCGTCCCTCCCGTCCCGGGAGTTGCAAGAGGCGCTCGTCTAAAAGTTAGGACTTGTTTTTCGCCAGCCTGACTCATTCATTAATTCCCTTTCCCTCCTCGATTCATTCATGTCTGCAGTCATTCATTGCCAAGTCCATGGAGGCATCAGCTCCTTGGTCAGTAGGGGAGACGTACAAACAAGGATGGTGCTATTTATTTCCCTCTGCCTGTGGATTTCTAAGACGTTCAAGCAGGCACAATCATTAAACTAATTTGTATTTGATTGTTTGGGCGGACGGGGGTGAATTTTATTGCACTAAGCATTCAAGCACGCACGCATCGCTGATTACCAGTATACATTAAATAAAGTTGTTTGTACACATTGTCTTACCACATATAGGCAGTCTTATTATTCTAATTACTCTAATTAGTGCATTGAAATGTTTTCTACTTGATTTGAGGAGACAGTGATTAGTTCTATTACTTCTTTTAACTCTTATTTCATGGAAAACTGTTGATGCATGAAACAAGTACCTTGTTTTTCTCTTTAACATAGCGCGGGCCAAAAATATGATGAAATGATACAGTTCGTGGGTAGAAACATTCATCTATTTTCCCTTTTTAAAAGAGCTTCAATTTTTTATAGATCCCCCAACCAGATAGACACTATTTTGCAACCCCCCCCCCCCCCCCTCCCAAGGGTTCGCAAATACTTATTTCTAGCCAAAGCAGCACGTTTCTTCTTTACAGTTTCTTCTGCCAATGCTTTGGTACTTGATGATTGTAGCATTTACCTTTTCTTTTTTTTTTTTCCTCAAAAAAAAAGGGAGTCTGAGATATATTTGATGCGAATCTATTTCATAAGTTTTAAATTAAAGTTACTATTAATTGATAAGATCAGTTCATCAAACATGTTACTTCGATAGGGAGTTGTAATTAAAACCTTAATCCCGTTTGAGGCTTATTTTTTTCTTAAACACTTTCTTGAGGGATTTTTTTTTTTCCTTTCCGCGGCGGTTGCCGTTTT
>NW_009223010.1:0-279 GCF_000690835.1 Fulmarus glacialis | reverse complement strand
AGCCCAGACCCCGACCTAGAGCAGGGAGGTTATTTCGTTATCAAAATACCCATCTTCACTATTGAGCCAACAGAGGTTTTGTGTCGAGTTTTGGGATGTGTGTGTGGTTTTGCCTTTTGTGTTGATGTGCCGGCCACTTAAACCCAGCCGGTGACAAAGCGGGCGGCGGGGACGGACTCTCGCCTTCCTCTCACGTTACAGACAGGGAGACTGGCTACTTCTCGGTCATAAAAACACTGCTTTTATTGTTGGTGTCTCCCTCCCTCCGCTTCCCGCTGG
>NW_009223009.1:1275-2535 GCF_000690835.1 Fulmarus glacialis | reverse complement strand
GCGGCGGCTCCTCCCGCCAGTCCATCCAGAAGTACGTGAAGAGCCACTACAAGGTGGGCCAGCACGCCGATGCCCAGATCAAGCTCTCCATTCGGCGCCTGCTCGCCGCTGGCATCCTCAAGCAGACCAAAGGGGTCGGCGCCTCCGGCTCTTTCCGCCTGGCCAAGGCCGACAAGGCGAAGAAGTCCCCGGCCAGGAAGAGGAAGAAGGCGGCCAGGAAATCCACGTCGCCCCGGAAAGCCGCTAAGCCCAGGAAAGCCAAGTCGCCGGCAAAGAAGCCCAAATCTGCCGCCAGGAAAGCCAGGAAGAAGCCAAGGGCCAGCCCAAAGAAAGCCAAGACGACAAAGACTTTTAAGGTCAAGTCGCTGAAGGCATCCAAGCCCAAGAAGGCAAAGCGGTCAAAACCCAGAGCCAAGTCCAGCACCCGGAAATCACCCAAGAAGAAGTGAGAAGCCTAGAGGCGTTTCGGTACTCTCCCCGTTGGTTTCTGTAAATAGCTTTTGCCTTTATTTTTACCCCTTTCTATTGCGTTTTATAAAGAATTGATCTATTCCTGTCTGGAAATAGCTAAAACAAGGCAGTTAATGAAAGAAAAAAGGAACATCTTTGGTATGGAGAGTTCCCATTTTTAAGAGTTACTGGTCTGGGCTTTTATTTCGACGTCTCAGAAATTTCTTGTGTGTGTCTGTTGTTGTTTTTTAACGCTGGGCTGCTTGTTGCGTGTTGGGAGTGATGGTGACTCTTTGTGTCTGCCGAGGCCGTACAGGATTTCAATTCCTGATCCTGCCCCAGCTCCCGGGGGGTTGTGTGTTTGCTGGGGCCGGGCAAAGACTCTGCCTGTGTTGGAGGGGAAGCGGGAACATACGGCTGCGAGAGCCACGGCCTTCCCCAGAGGAGGAAAAGGGGGTCCCTGCTCCCTCCTCCACCACCCTGGCCCCCCACCATGGGGCCGAGGCGAGGTGTGCTGGGCTGCTGGCTGTGAGGTCTGGCTGGAGATAACGGCCCGGCCGGCCAGGCGATGGGCGAGGGGGCCGCCCGCCTGCCTGCACAGCTGGGTGGTGGCAGGGACTCTTGGGGCGGGGACGGGATGGAGGAGGTGGAGCAGGGCCAGAGTCTGTCCACGTTTGCTGTCAAGGAGTTGGAGGTGTCCAGCAAGCGGGAAGGGGTTGATCCCTGGGGAGAAAGGACAAACTCGGCTATGAGCGGCTTTGCTCCCTGGGGAGGAACGGGCCCGAGCACGGCAGTGGGCAGCTCTGCAGG
>NW_009223009.1:0-1203 GCF_000690835.1 Fulmarus glacialis | reverse complement strand
GGACTGGCACGACTCCAGGGCCTGCCTGGCCCTGCCTGGCCCCTGCCAGAGCCCCCCCTCCCCTGGCAGGGCTGGGTGGTCCTGACAGCCGGGGCTGGCAGGGAGCCTGCGGGCTTGCCATACTGCTCAGCAGGGTCGGAGCCTCAGGCAGGAGGTGCCAAATCCCCCTTGGCTAGAGACATCTAAACTCCTTGGATGTCAGGATCTCCAACCACCTGGGCCAGGAGCTCCAAAACCCCAGGGGCTGTGGGTGCCCAGTCCCCTTGGGCTTGCTGTGCCTAAATCTCGTGGGTTCAGGGTCTTCATCCTCCCCAATGGTAGCTCCCAGATCCATTGGCCCAATGACCCTAAATCACTTGGGCAGATGGTGCCTGAGCCTTTTAGCCATTGAGGATCCCAAATTGTATAGTACAGGGTACTGAAATCCTTAGCCTGGAGGCACCTAATCCCTTTGGGCTCTTGTTCCTAAGACCTGGGGACCAAAGGCTTCCAGACCACCTAGGCTGAAGACCCTAAACCCCTTTCAGGAGCCTGGTGCTTAATTCTCCTGGACATGAGGGGCCTAAACCACTCTGGCCACAGGATTCCCCAGTCAGCTATAGTGGAGGATGGAGATGCCTGATCCAGCTGGACTCTTTGTGTCTAAACCCAGTGGACCTGTGGGTCACAAACCCCTTTGGTCAAAGGCACTCAAATTCCTTGGGCTCGGGTACCTAATCTCCTTCCTTCAGTCAGTAAGTCCTAAACCTCTCAGACCAAAGGATCCTTGGTCACCTCTGCTGGATGCACCCAAATCCTATAGACCCTCGGTTCATTACCCCCTGTGGTGGGCACCCATAAACCACCTAGATGCCAGGATCCAAGTCATCTATGCTGAGGTCCCCAAATCCCTTAGGTGGCGTCACCTAACGCTCCTGGCCTTGTTGATCCTCAAGGTCCGTGATCAAGCTCCAAACTCCCTCAGGCCCTAGTATATGACCCCCCCTACAGTTCCTAAATCCCATGGATGGGGTTCCCCCAAATCCCTCAGACCCCAGGGATCCCAAATCACCTGGTTTTGGGGTGCTTAAACCCCTTGGGACAGAGCCTCTCCCCCTTCCCAAAAAGGTCTGAGCACCTCCCAGAGAAGGTGTCCGAGTCCCTTCGAGCTGCAGGAGCCCGGCGCGCGGCTGGGGAGAAGGGGGGCGGAGTCACGGCGACGTC
>NW_009223008.1:1963-2838 GCF_000690835.1 Fulmarus glacialis | reverse complement strand
GGGGCCCCGGCCGGAGGGCCCGGGGGACCTTGCACCACCCCTCCGGCCCAGCAGCAGCCTCCTCGCTCCGAGTCGGTGCCAGCACAGCATGAGCAGCTCGGTTTGGCGCGGGATGGGGCTGGATGCAGCTTTGGTCCAGTGAGACACGGAGCAGCCCGGGTCCCATGACCGGGGGGGAGCAGGGTGCGATGCCAGCAGCCAGCGCAGGCAGAGCTGTCGTGTCCGCTGGCACCACCGTGTCCCCGTCCCTCCCTCCATCCTAAGGACAAGTCCCAGGGAAGGGCAGCGGGCTGGCCCTCCACCAAGGCAGCTCTGCCCCCTCTTCTCCCCATACAGCCCCTTGTATCCCCAGGGAGGGGATGGGAATGGGGAGGGCTGGGATTTTACCCCAGGTGGCATTGGTGTAAACCGCAGGGCTTCGGTGCAGGAGCCCTGGGGCCCTGCAGTGCCACCGTACCTCCGGACAGCGTGTGTATGGGGCAGGGAGCCCCACTGCGAGGGACGGCGAAGGGTCTGCTGCCCTGGGGAGGAGGCACGGAGCCGGCAGCCTCCGGCTGCGCAGGCTCCTGGCGTGCTGCTGGCCCCGGGCTGGGCAGCGCTGCTCCCTTCCCCATCCCTGTCCTTGTTCCCGGCCGGCGTGACCCCTGGCTCGCTCTGCCGTCCTTGGAGCAATTGTCCATGTAAGGGCAGAGGGCTGGGGAGCCAAATCCCAGAGCTGGATTTCAATGAGCGAGCGGGTGGTGATGCACTCGCTCACATGCTCCAGGATGCAAGAGGAGCTTGTGGAGGCCAGGGAGGGATTTTCCCTGGCTGCGAGCAGCGTTGCACAACCGGTCGACTGGCAGGGGAGGGGGCGGCACTCGCTCCGGAGCAGC
>NW_009223008.1:1281-1692 GCF_000690835.1 Fulmarus glacialis | reverse complement strand
GTACCTCGCCGTGGCCCGGGGAGGCCCTGCCGGTGCCCAGGGGCTCGGAGCCCCACCGAGGCTGCCCTGCTCCCAGCAAAGGCGTGCTGGGGGCTCCGCTCGCCCCCTGCCCCGGCTTCGGCTCCAGCAGCCCTGGGAAGCACCGTCCTGCAGGGAAGCGACTTGCCCACGGTCACGCCTTAGGCAAGGGCAAAGGCTGGTTCTCAAGCAAAGCTGGGAGCAAAACTCCACCAACCAGTCTGCCGCACGCGGGGCGATGCTGCCTCCCGCTCCCCTCCGCTCCCACGAACGGCCCGGGCGGTAACTGAGCCCCATCAGCACCCGCAGAGCGAGGGGGGAGAGGAGCCAGGCTGGGAACCGCGGAGAAACCAGCCCTGCCGCGGCAGCAGGCACCGAGGAGACGCAACGGAG
>NW_009223008.1:0-781 GCF_000690835.1 Fulmarus glacialis | reverse complement strand
CGCGGCAGCAGCACCCGAGGAGAATCAAAGGAGCCCATGGGCCGGGCAGGGGGCTGGGGACGGCGGGAGGAGCTGGAGCAGGGACAAAGGAGCTCTTTGCAGCCGCAGTGAATGGCAGCCTCACATCTGACCTTTCCGTCTGGGTGCTGGTATTGTGCTGGGCCAGGCGGCTTCCCCCTACGGTTTAGGCTGCAGCAAGATTTCAGGCTGAGGTTCAAGAGCCAACCATCCTCCCCCCAAAACCCTGGCTGCTTCATTCTCCTCCTGAACTGCTGGGCTCCTTTAAAGAGGGAATCTCTCCTCTCTCATCAGTTCAGGCTAATTAAACTCTGCTAAACCAATTAGAGCTGCAATTTGCAACAAGACATTCAATTGAGAAGCGTTTCTCACAGAGCCCAGGGTCAGGGCACAGGCAAAAGAGCAGAGGTTTCATATTGACGGAGCGGATCCACTGGCAGGCGTTGGGCAGGTCCCTGGATGTCTTTTGGTCACCGTTTCCCCCTCGGAGCAAAGCGATCCTGGCCCCGTTATGCTCTCCGTCGCAGCGGGACTCCCAAGTTTCTCCCATGCAAGCAGAGACGCTGCCAAACACCCCAGAAGCGCCCGTGGGGAGCGGGGCTGCCGGCCGGGGGTCCTGAGGCACTGCCTGAGCTCAGGCGTAGCCATGGGGCTGTGGGAACCCAGAAACCCCGGGGATGGGACCCGCGCTTGGCGCAGCGGGGCCGGCTCGTCATCTGCCGAGGGTCAGCACCAAAGCGCAGCGAGAACCCAGCAAGCGGGA
>NW_009223007.1:14148-14735 GCF_000690835.1 Fulmarus glacialis | reverse complement strand
GGTGCTTGTGGGGCCAGGTGAGGTCTTGGTCCACCTTACAAGCAGGTTGTGTGCATTGAGGAGTTCAGTTTTGTCCTGCGGTTTCAAAGTCTAAAGCCAAATCAACCCCTGGGACAATCCTACTGTAGGCATCGATGCCGAATAGGCACGTCCCAGGATTTTGCTTTTGCTCGTGGTAAGAGCAGGTTTGGCTTTTTGGTGACTTGAATAACTGTCTCTGTGGCCAGTAGTCAGAAGAGAGGAGCCAGTTGTTTTCTGGACTGAAACAGCTCTGTACTGTGATGACATGATCAAAACATTAAGGATCCTGCTTCTTGGGGAAATGCAGGAATCCAAAACATCTGGTAAGTTTGTTTGTGCTTGTGTTGCCTTCCTTCGTGCCTTTGTTCATCCCTTCCAATTACTGCTTCTAAGTATAAACTTAAAACAGAGACTAAGCTGAGTTTGTGGGGAACATATGGACAAATGGAAAATAAACAGCATGAGGAATTCCTGGCTAATGAGCTCTTGGATGATAAGATACCACAAAAAAAAAAAAAAAAAAAAAAAAAAAAAAGAGGGCCTGGATTTCACCTCTTTCTATTCAT
>NW_009223007.1:12786-14098 GCF_000690835.1 Fulmarus glacialis | reverse complement strand
ACAGAGGTCTGAGCTTCAGCTCTGTCATATCATGAGAAGAAAATTTCACTAATGATACCCAACACCACTTTGATGCTGTGCTGCAGCATCTCTCTCTTACGGTCTACTCGGGCTCCAGCCTGCTGAGGACACGATCGTCTGTTGTCTGCACTGGACCCGTACTCGGAGGCTCGTTCCAGCCACACAGGGCCAACAGCTGGATTCAAGCCATGGTGATGGCCTTCAGCCACCAGCTCTGCCGGGCCAGGGCCCCCGGAGCCTCGTGGCAGAGCTACGGCTGCGATGATGGAGGAGTCGCATCTTCCCCGAGCCCCTCCCGCCAGCGCCACCCGCCAGCGCCAGCCGGTGGCACTGGCTCCGTGCTGGCTTTCCACGAACAGCACGTGTTTCCCCTTTTGGCCTCTCTCGATACATATGCAATTAATTACTCCAGCTGAACAACAGGATCCCGGTCCTTCCTCCTCAAGTTCAAGGTTCGCGTCTCTCTTTCTTCCTGGCAGAAGAATAGATGCTTCCTTACACTTGAGGCAAGAGTCGCCCTACTAGCTTTGCTATTTATGTGTGGTTAGGCGGCTGCTTGGATTTATTTTTGGTTGTAGGGTTTCTGATTAGCAGTTACACTCGCTGCAAGTCAAGGTGTTCATCTCTGCTCAGCTTAGGCACCCAGATCTGATCCTCAGTGCTCCTAAAACTCCCTTGACTTTACCTAATGACTGTTAAAAACTCCTGGAGCAAACTGAAGGCTAGCGCTTCACAGCTGAGTGTGTATCTTCAGCGCAGTGATTTATACTGACAGATTCTTTGTAAGTTCAAGGAAATGGCATTTTCCCATCCAAACACCACTGGGGCCAGCGGAGGACACGAACGCCGGGGCCACACGGGAGCTGACCACGCACGGGCACGTCGCCTGGGAGCTCCCGTGTCCCCGCGGGGCGAGCAGGGACCGCTGCCTGGCTGAGTGTCACTGCTCTCGTTCCCAGCTCCTTCTGCTGGTGCCCAGAGCTTCCACGGCAGATGGTCACAGACACCAGTGGAGGAGGCTGTCCCTGCGGTTGTGGGGCCGGGACGCTGCCCACAGACAGCGGGGAGAGGAGCTGTCGGATAGTGGGGACGGGGATTGTACTGGGGGATGAATGGGCAGAGAACGTGCCCGGGGATACGAGGGATCGGAGTGGATGGCACAGCAGGTGGAACAAAAGGATGAAACCCCTGAAAATAAAAGCAAAGAATAGAAATGTTTCCCAGGAGTGTGTGTAAGCGTTGAGGAGTTTTTGCCCCCGCAGCCGGTGCGGGACTGTAGGACTGTGCTGGG
>NW_009223007.1:12047-12631 GCF_000690835.1 Fulmarus glacialis | reverse complement strand
AAAACACTATTTAAGCATTAAACCATGCTGGCCAGAATGAGGTGGCAGGTTTTGATCCAACTCGAAAACAATTAGTTAAAAATCAAAGAAGCAAGTGCATTGTTTGTTACTGGTTTATGCTTTTTTCCAGGGGAAATTGGGATTCTTTAATTGGCTCAGCTGGAGAAAAAACCCCAGATCAAACAGTGAGTGAGCTGGAACAACAAAGGAATGTCCTGGTATTTCTTTTTCCAAGTTTAGAAATGGAAGTCAGGGCAGCCTTGGGATTTGTGGAAATTCCTCTGTGCATTGTTAGGAGGTAGAGGAAGTGGTTTAAAGTTTAGCTACTGGTTTCTGCATTGCAAAGCAGGGGCTGGTTTCCACTTACCCAGCTCAGGTTGCCCCTGTCTCGGCTGGCGAGCGGCTGCCTGCTGCTTTGCAGCAAGATGCCGTAAACATTTACCTCCTGACCAAGGTAATTGTGCGAACACCTTGGGGGGGGGGTCTTGCTGTGCTCCCCACCCCGCTCTGGGGGCTCTGTGATGGCAGACGGCCTCGGAAAATAAGTGGAAACATTTCTCCATTTCTGATGGTCTTTCTTTCTT
>NW_009223007.1:1709-11923 GCF_000690835.1 Fulmarus glacialis | reverse complement strand
TGCTGGTATTTCTTTCTTGCAGCTGCTTGGCACAATCAGAGTCGGAAAAGGTTGTTTTCAGTCCACTATCAGCTTCTCGAAGAACTTTTCCCATTTCTATATGAAGCTGTTTGTGTAGATATAGATCACGCTTTTAAATTTTTACTGCCTGTTTCCCAAAGCATTAGAGTCATTAGATAACAAAAAAGCCTACAAGACCCCCAGGCAGATTATAAATATATTGGGGTGAGGAAGAGAAGGGAGATCCTGGTTCAAAGCACGCGTACTGTTTGTTTTCCCTGTTACAGTGTAGATGTTTTGTTGGTGTTTTTTGGTAGTTTTTTGGTTTTTTTGGACAGCACACCTATGCAGCTGGAGGGTAGAGCCTGTTCTCCACCGGCGGGGCTGGAGTCGAGCAAGGCTGGGAGGCAGGACATGAAATGGGATGTGCCGTCCCCGCTGCCTGGAGGTCCCCCGGAGGGGGGAGGTCCCCCCGCCGGGCAGGAACCGAGAGCCCCATCGGCTTCTGCCAAGAAAAACCTCTCCAGAACGTCCTCTACGCTCTGCTGCCTCTCCGCTCTGCTGAGACCGGCTGATTTTCACTCCGCCGTGGCCCCGCTCTCCCCCACGGGACGGGTGTTATTTTCCCACGAGGGCTGTTCCCAAGTCAGGGACAGGGACGGCTCCTGCCCCCCAGGGCCACGCTGCTGCTTGTGTTGGGGGGTTTTATCGCTGTTGCCTCTTGCTGCTGGTAATTAGTGGGGTGGTGCCCTGGGGAGCAGCTCCCGAAAAGTGATCTCCCTAGATGGGTGACAGCGACCGGCCGTGGGGCAGGAGTGGCGTGATGGCCTTGGCTGTGGGACTGGAGGGGATGAGCTGCAGGGGGTGGCAATGGGATGTGCAGGGCTGCGGTGGAAGGGCCCATCTCAGCATCGCTGCCTTCGCTGCCGAGTGCTTCCTGCAGAGTGCTTGGTGGTCATCCCGGGGTGGGGAGGGATGGTCCCTGGTCCCATTGTGGGGCCCGGGTGCCTTTCTTAGGGTCCTGTTTTGGCGGCTTTGAAGGCAGGGGCAGATCTCGGCTCTGCTGAGCTGGCTGGGGCCGAAGCTGCAGCATCGGGCACCGTGCACAGAGCAGCCCTGGCCAGCACCACGTTATCCTTCCCTGCACACAGACGCTGCGTCCTGCAGCGGGGCTGAACATGATTCCCGCTAACCCCTGCACTTGGGGGGGCTTCCCCCAGACCAGGCAGGGGGTCAGCACCGCTGTGCCAAGACCCATGAGGGCTCCTCTGTCCCCGTGTGCTCCCCAGAGCATCTCCCGCCCCAGCTCCGCAGCCCGACCTTCCAGCCGCCGCCTGCAGCAGAGCGAAGCAGAAGTGGCCCAAGAGCATGAACCCTCTGTCCAAATACGGGCCCTGGGTGCAGCAGAGCTCTTGATGGATTTTCTTCCTAAATACCTCGTGCCCGTGGGCTCTGCTGGAGGGCGGCAGCGTTGCAGCTGCCTGAGTCTGTGTTTCCAGATCAAAGCCACCCCTGCACAAAGGTGCCCAAAGAGCAGCTCTGCCCACCGTGATACGTTTGCTCATTCTCCATTCCGTAACAGTGGATGATTTTTAAGTGGGCATTTTTATGTATATATTTTTTCCAGACATGGTTGATTTTTTGTTCTGATGTTTTAATGCAGCTTCTTCCTACAGCCAGTGAAGTGCTTTGGAAGTTAATATGAAACAGTATTACATTTTTGTGTGTTTTGGGTTATTTGTCTAGGCTTTTATTAGGCTTGTCATGCAAGTCATCACGCAAAAATGTAAAAGAAAAAATTGTGTGTGTGTGTGTTCGTACTGGGGACCAAACCCAAGACCCATCAATACACGATGCAGGGAATTGTTCTTTGTTTTTCAGGGAAATTAAGTTCCGGTATGGGGAAGCCCTCAGGGCGATGAGTGGTACCTATTGTTTTATTCATGCTCTCTGTCAGCCCTGCCTTTCCCAGCGCCTGCCACATGCTCTGCGTTACAGAGGTACTGAAATTGGGATGTGTCTGATGCCGCGTGTGAGAGGGGCTTCGAGACACGAGCAGATCCCAGGGGACCCAGACCAGTTTTTTTTTTTCCATGGGGTTATATATAAATCTGCGACTTAGGAGCCAGTTTGGCAGGGCCAGCGCAGGCACGGCCAGCACAGCCTGCGGGCACGGCCCTGGCTTTGATTTCAGGCTGGCCCAGGGATGGGGCAAGCGGCACAAGCTTGATGCCTTGAGCGAGGGTCTCCAGCGTCACGTGGGCAATGCCATCCTCTTGCTTGCCGAGGAAGCAGGAGATGCGTTTTCACATGGGCAAGTTTCCTGGCACTTTTGCTGTGGGACTAATGCCTGATCAGCTTTGTAGGAAATAGGAAAAAAGCAAATAAAAACTAGAAAAGGAGGAGGAGGGCTTTTTGTGTACGAGTAGTGCTTCAGCTCCCCTGCCTCTGGCTGAGGCCGAGAGGTGGAAAAGGGAATTATTTTGTTCCCACAGCTTAAAAGTAGGTGGAGGTGGCAGGAGCTGCCGGCAAGGCTGATGCTCGGTGCCAGGCAGGACAGCCCCTGCCCCAGGGCCGTGCCCACATCTGCTGCTCGTGGCCAGACACGGGGCTCGTGAGCGTGGCGGCTCCCCGCAGACGTGGGTTGCACCAAACACTTTGGTGGCAGTTCGGGTTGTGGGGAGGGTTACGGGATCGGGCTCCCTGGTTCTATTCTCAATTGTCATACAAGTGATCATATATTGAAAGAAATTGCAACTTGTCTGGATGCTGAAAAAATTTACATTATTTTGATTTCATTTTAAATAACCTCCGGGAATGGTTTCTGTAACATTTCCCAATAACTGACAGTCTATATAAAGCTGAAAGTTTCAAGTGGTGCTGCTGACTCTTTGCTGAACGTGCGTCTGCAGCTCCATCACCGCTCACTTTCTTTAGGCGCCAGGCTGGATGCTAGGGCTGGTTTTTGCAGTAAATTGTACCCACCTAGGAGTTCTTGAGCGACAGTATAGATTTTTACAGTGCACATATAAGTGAAAGAGACTTTCTTGACATAAAGGGTAAACTTTCTGAATGATTCAATCTGAATGAAAACTTCAGCTCCAGGCACCCGTCTCATGGAGGCACTGTCCTTGCTTTGGGTCAGCAGGTTCGGTGCCCTTGAGATGCTCTGCTCCTTCTGCAGCCATTTGTACTGGTACAAAATAGCTGGAAAGATCCATTTTTGCTTCCACTCCGTACCTCACACTGTTAGTACTGAAATCTTTTTCTGGCGGTGCTTTTAGCCTTGTCGGCAGCGGGGTCCCTGCCTCTCCCCCCACCCGCTGTCCTGGGCACCGGGCTCCTGCGGCAGGGAGGCGAGGGAGATGTTATTGGTGATGAAAGGGGCTGCTGAAGCATGTCCTCCAGTTAGTGCAAACATAAAATTATAACACTTATGGTTGACGTTTCAGGGTTTTTAACTCCCTTGTTTCTTCCAAAGTATGTAATTTTGGGGGTAGCCTTTTTGTTGTAGCATAATCATTATTATAATAATCTTATTTCCAGTGCTTGTGGCGTGGAAACCAAGAAATCCAGAGGGAGCAGGAAAACCGTTTTGTGAACTGACAGAACGAATCGTGTGAACTGAACAGAAATTTCAGTGGAGGTGTGCTGCTGAGAGCTCCCGACTCATGGGACCTGCTCTAGGCTGAGGAAGCAGCACAGCTCCTGCTCCGGTCTGTCCTTCCGTTAAAGCTCTAGAAACTACATAACCCGTCAGTGGCCAGTGTTTTTTTCCCCAGAAAAAAGGCAATAAGAGAATTTTGACAGTAAACACACAAAATTTAGTCTCCCTTGAGCTTTTGGCAGTGCTCGACGCTGTCACGTTGAGGTGCTGCGTAGGGTTATGTACCGTTCTCCCAAAGGCTGGGTATCGCTTTCTGCTATCAAACGCCACTTTAAAGCATCTTACAATCCTTATTTGTATTTTTATCTCTACACACAAAGTTGGTACTGTAAGTCCCTAAATATGCAAATGTGTTTAGCCGGTGTTTTACCTGCAGCTTGGATGAGCTGTTCAAGGCTGGCCCTGGTTTGAGTGAGTCTGGGCGGCTTCTCTTGAAGCCATCTGAGATCCTCCGTTGTGTGAGGCTTTCACATAAAAATCCAAACAACCTTGCTGTTCCTGGTTCTAGTTTGTGTATTCCAGTTTTAGCCAGGAAGCATGGGCTGAGCATGGAAGAAGGCATTTGCACAGGCTCTGCCTGACCAAGGGGTGATGGTCTTTGCTCCCGGGAGTACCTGGGTGCCTGAGCCTGCCGGAGGGGAGGGACTGCGCCATCCTACAAACCCACCAGCAACGGGGAGGGGAAACCTTGGCTCTGAAGTCAGAGCACAACTCGGGGTGATGGTGGTGGTGCGTGGATGCAGCGGTTGGCTTCCCAACATCCCGGCATGGCGGGGCACCCTGGTTGGAGTAGAACAGGTATGTTGGGACAGGCTAAAAATGCTAAGAATTAAAAAAAAATATATTCAAGAAAGAAAATGCTCACTTGTTGAAGGGAGAAAGGAAGGAGGATGGGGAGAAGTTGTTTGTTAATAATAAAGAATAAGCTTTTACAAAGCCCCCGTGTCCAAAGCTCTTTAACTTTTCCTGGCATTTCCCATCCATTCCATTGTTAAGCCCTCCGCCGTCGGAAAACAGCGCCGGGCCAAGGCGCTCGGTGATCTCATCGCGAAGGCTTCTGCAGTTGCCTCTGTTTACGCGCCTCGCAGCATTTGCTCCTCAGATTTGGTTTCTTACTTTGAAGGGGGAAAAAAAAAAAAAAAAAAGAAAAGAAAGGGAAAAAATCTTTCATTTGTGCAATGGGCTCCCCCCGCCCTGGGCGCTGGGGCTGTGAGGAAAATAGCACCTCGGTGGTTTTCAAGGAGAGGATGGACAACGGCGGATTCCCACAATTTATAAGAGGAGACAGGAAGGCCTTAGTGACTCATAAACACTAACAGATTCTGTGTATGAGTTTCTCTTTGTTGTTTGTTATCCTTAATTTCATGGTTTTCCTTCTTTTGAGCATGTTTGTATATTTTAGACGATGCCATCATTTTGTCAGGACACTGTGTGTGTGGTTCCCACACAGGAGCAATGTTGTCTGCCTGATGGCTGTGTTCAGAAAAATAAAAAAAGCAGCCAGTGGAAACCCTTGAGGGCTCCGTTTGGTGCCACATCCTGACACACGGATCACGGGACAGTGAGAAGGAGCGGGAGGGAGGTTTCCCTGGCGTGTGTCAGCCGTCGCTTTGCACCGAGGAGGTCAGAACCTCACAAATGGGAGCAGCTCAGAGGCTTGCACTCAAAGCTCCCCAGTTGAACAACCCTAAATCCGTCACTCCTTGGTCATTCACATGGCACTGGGAGGGTAAGGGCACGGTGGCCAACGTGACCTGGGCGTTTAACCATCCCTTCTAGGATGGCCCACGATGGCTCTCGGCGCGGCGCCGTGGGCTGTCAGCTCTTGAAAGCACCTGAAGGTTGGGTGCATCTCCGTGTGCTGCCAGAGGCTGGATGGGGAGGTGGTTGCCCCAGCAAAGGCGGCAGAGTTTCCTAATTTATTTAAAAACAGTTATTTGTCAGAGGGGTGGGATGAGTTTCCCTTGAGCAAGGAGGTCTTTATTGCTTTGTATGGATGTTTGTGTTGTTGGGTGCGTCCTGCCTTACACAGGGTGCCCGTTTTCCTCCTCCCCTTGCCCTCCCACCAAAATCTCCCCCTCTTCTGCTATTGCAATGTGCATGAGTTGATACCCGCACTTTGTCTCAGAGCTTTAATCCTGCTGGGAAGCCAGCATGTTTTAAGGCATGTAGAAGCCCCTTTTCAGATGAGGCATTTCATTGATGTAAGATATTATTTAATTAAGCGACATAGCTGTCAGCTGTTGGGATCGCTGAACTGCAGTGGTCAAACCCCCATGTCTTAGGAGCAGCTCTCGGCTGCTGGTGCGTCCCTGCGTACGCAGCGGTCTGAAAAACCTTTTCATTCTCTCCTCTGGATTTGGGGACAATAACAGCGCAGCTGTTTAAATATGCCCGAAATTTCAGAAACACATAAGTAAGCACTAAACTTTCCCAAGGTGGCTGAGTAATCTTGTTTGCTTTAGCATTTTAGTCCCCCAATTACCCAAGTGGAGGATATTGCCTCTTTAAACAGAGTTCAAAAAGCCCAAGAATTTTTTATAAATAGCTCACATCCTCTTGATAACAACCAGGCTGCTATTTATTGCCCATTTCCCCTCAGACAGACAGGTCGGAGTATTTAAAATTGCACTTCCCATGAAATCCAGAGGAACTTGGTTTTTCAGGTTCCTACAATTGTTTGTCATTCTGGGTTTCCTTTGCAGTTTATAGCGTTTAGCCAGGCTAACCCTGAAAAGGAGCCGGCCAAGGGATCGTTAAGATATATTGCTGCCTTGCTGGAGTCCTAACCCGCATTTTCCACCCACTTCTTTGGGACCGGCAGAAAAGGCCATTGCTTCCCAGCAGCATGGGGTCTTTCCAATTCATTTTTTTTTAATCTCTGGACCTCAGCGAGCACTCTCGGGCCTTATTTTACACCCCCACCTGCTATTCACTCAGAAACTGTGCAGCCAAAACTCTCTCCCTCCCGGCTAAGAGCGGGTGGGTGCCGCTTCCCGATGCTGCCCTGGCTCCGGCGAGGAGGGGTGCCGGGGGCGGCAGGGACCTTGCCGGGGGCACCGCGGCTGCGGAGGTGCCGTTGCTTTTGTCAGAGTTTTAGGCAGATCTGTGCTGGTGAGCTGGGATTTATCCTGTCCATAATTCACACAAACTGAATCCCACTTGGTTAGGCGCAAGTCCTTTGCTGTGCTTCAGTCACTCTGAAATACAGACTGAAGGTTTCTTAGCGGTGGATACAGACACCCATGTAAAGGAAAAAAGAAATTTGGTAGTTGTCTTTATAAGGATTATTTACAGGATTATCAGGAGAGCTGGTTCATGCCCTATTTGCAATAGTGCAGCAGTGTGATGAGGCTGCTGCGGAGGGAAGGGGCAGCTGGTGAAAACAGAATCGTAACTCCTCGTCCTTGAACATGAGAGATGATAAAAATTTGGTTTTGATGGGGCCCGGGGCACTTTAGACCATAGACCCCTGTAGGGTCTAAAGTGGAAAATCTGTGCTAATAGCTCACCCTTTTCATGAAAAGCAGTTAAATACTGTACCAACAACAATGGATTTTTTATTCATACATTCATGCTTTAGCATCTGTTTGGACAAGACGGCTCCACTGAAGAGGCAACGTGAACCGTTTCCTTCCCAGCTCAGAACAGGACATTTCTTAGTGGAGGATTTTGCTGCTCCGCACACGGTCAGATGCTCCAGTGCAGTAATTGGAGCGAAGGGACGTGGTGCAGAACGTCCCAGTTTCATGCTCTGAGAATATCATGTTTCTGATTAGGAAAACCCAGTTACATAACTGCATCACATAATCACAAACATACCTGGCATTGAGCAGAACTTGGTTTTATGATTTATTCATAAGAATTTCTTCATGCATAATCTTCTATTTATTCCCTGTTGTAAGGGGAGAAAAATGTCAATGAAAGCTGCAGTGCTATGGAGCAAACGGGTAGCACACATTTCGATCTTCCCTCTGTTCGGGTATACGAAAAGTAAATTTTTTCAGGCTTTTGATTGAGAAATTCCTGGATCTTTGTGCTTGGGAGCAGAGCTCCCACTTGGGTTTGCAGAGCCCAGCCGGGCTGGGAAGGGAGCGGAAGATGCTGGGGGGACGCCCGCCCTGCCCGGTCCCTCGCTGGGGCTGCACCCCAGGGGTGCTGCCCCACTGCCTGCGTAGGTTGCTGGGGTGACGGTCTGGCAGAAGTGAACAGAAACCGTAGAGACTTGAAATCCTGGCTGGTTCATTCAGAAACTCTCCATGATCTCCTTTGCTATTTTCTGGGTTTGATAGGCGGTGGGGGTGAGCTCTGAGCCGTCATTCAGCCCCAGCTGCTGCTGGGTGGCTGTTGAGCCTGTCTGACATAGATGCACCAGGGAGACCCTGGTGGGTTTTTAAAAATTTATTTAAAAAAACCCAAAAATCTTATGAAGAATATCTCCTCCAGTCATGCCTTTGAGTGCTGTTTCTGAGCTTGCTGGTTATTTTTTTACCCTGAGGAAGCAGCAGAAGCCTTGGTGTGCTTGGGCTGGGTGCCCAGGGCTGCTTTCCCAGGGCCATGACGAGCTCCTGTGGCCCAGGCGTGACCAGCAGCTTCTGTGAACCCCCTTCACCTCAAAACCCAGCACCCGGCATCCAGCTCGGGCGTTCAGGGCGCGGGTGGCTCCGTGCCCCTCCGCCCCGAAGCCTGTCGAGGTTGAGCCCCGAGCGAGCGTGGGGTGCAGGAGGAAGGGGGAGACCTGTGTCTCCCTGCTGCGAGGCTTTGCCTTGACCTTTCCAGCCATCTCGTTATTTCCCTGAAAAGGAAGCATCCGCTTTGTGTGGGAGCGCAGGTGCCCTCTGAAGGGTCGTGGTTGTTCTCGGCTCTTTGAGGAGATCCCTAAAGTTTTACGGCGCTCAGCGGGGGTCGGAGCGGGCAGCCCGGTGATTCACTGTCTCACACAGGAGGTTATTGTCATTAGGAAGTAAAACAAAATGTGAAGGCAATTTATCTTTATCCTGGCCATTTGTCTGCTGCTCACAAAAGGCCAAACTTCATCCGTGGGTGACGTGCTGGTCTGTGGATCCCCTGAGATGAGCCAGCTCCTCGTCTGGCCGGGGCACGGGGCTCTCCATCCTGGCACAGCTGCCATCGTGCCCATTCACACACCGCTGGCATCTGATTCCAGTGATAGAAATTATTTATTACTGGGAAAGAAGCGCCGTGGGAGGTGGTACTCGCGTGGGAGCAGCCCAGCCTTCCCGTGCTGCAGCCGGGCTCCTGCTTGCCACGCTTGCCCCACCATCACACCTGCAAATTCAAGAAATGAAAGAAAAGCTCCTGTATCAGTAGCATGATCATGGATGTGGATCTGCTGACTTTTAATAACTTTTTTTTTTTTTTTTAAAAAAATACAGACCAGGCCTTGAATCCCTTATCTAGTTTCCAAGTAAACAGAGCAGAGGTGCTCACTAAGGGTAACAGCACCAAATAATCCCCCTCTGGCTCTGTGTGTGCATGCGTGTGTATCTCTGCACCTGCAGGTGTGTGTACACATGGTGGGAAAACATTTCTACAGTTGCAAAGAATTAAAAGAAATCCTTTACTGGAGAAGCTTGGGCAGGTTGGTGTTACGGCCCCTGATGAGCCGCACGTCAGGGACAGGTTCTGCCTTGGTCGCGGGGCTGAGAGCGAGCGGTGCTGTGCACATGGCCTGGGAGGGCCAGATCCTGCTGGGTCCACCATGGCAGGGTGCTGAGCAAGCCCTGCACCGCCTGAGCCCCAGCTTTCGAATTGGGCATCCGATGCCCGCTGCAGTTACTGCCTTTTGCTGGATCACGTCGCGTCTATTGTTCCCCTCGCTCTTGCAGAAGCGTCTCACCGCAGAAGAATGCATCATGCTCCCCAGCCAAAAAAAACCCCACCTCAGAGCTGCCAGTGAATAAAAAGCCCCGTTTTCAGGGGCTTTATTTAGTTTTTGGTGTGAAGCCATATTATCGCTGTGTTTGTCTTCGAGGATGGATGCAACTTTTGCCCAACGTTGCTTGTTTGCTCTCCCTGTCCCCTCCTCCCACTGCTGGCAACGCTGACAAATCTCACATCTCATCGAGGGGGTTTTTTAAACCCTTGGAAAAATCTCGGCGTGTTTATTAAGTACATATTTTAGCAAAATAGTTTTAAAGGAAATTTCAAAATTAGCTTTTTATCTCACTTCTGTAAGCTTCAGCCCATTCACTCAGAATTAATGCCTTGCTTAATGGGTATTTGGGATGCTTTGATTCACTAGAAATTCTTTTTCTGGTCTGACCTCCAAGAGCTGTGGTTGCTTTGGACCCGACAGTGAACTGGGAAGTCTGTTATACTTTTAGCTCTGTATATCTCTCTGCCATCTTATAACCTGTGCTCGTGGGGTTGGAATTGGTTTCCTTCAACGGTCAATTATTGAAAATCATGTAAGAAATGATTTTAAAAAGGTGATAATTCTGATTGAAAAAATATTACTGTAACATGTACTAGTCAAATCAACAAGAGTGCTTTGGTTTGCTTCCAGCAGAGAGACGTGAATGCC